>NW_027053427.1:0-32555 GCF_011386835.1 Chrysemys picta bellii
CTCTAAGGGGCCACAGGCCTCGACACCAGGCACTGCATCTCTAGCAAACCAGGTTTTGCTAGTCTCTAAGGGGCCACAGGCCTCTGACACCAGGCACTGCATCTCTAGCAAACCAGGTTTGCTAGTCTCTAAGGGGCCACAGGCCTGACACCAGGCACTGCATCTCTAGCAAACCAGGTTTGCTAGTCTCTAAGGGGCCACAGGCCTCTGACACCAGGCACTGCATCTCTAGCAAACCAGGTTTGCTAGTCTCTAAGGGGCCACAGGGCCTCTGACACCAGGCACTGCATCTCTAGCAAACCAGGTTTGCTAGTCTCTAAGGGGCCACAGGGCCTCTGACACCAGGCACTGCATCTCTAGCAAACCAGGTTTGCTAGTCTCTAAGGGGCCACAGGGGCCTGACACCAGGCACTGCATCTCTAGCAAACCAGGTTTGCTAGTCTCTAAGGGGCCACAGGCCTCTGACACCAGGCACTGCATCTCTAGCAAACCAGGTTTGCTAGTCTCTAAGGGGCCACAGGGGCCTGTGACACCAGGCACTGCATCTCTAGCAAACCAGGTTTGCTAGTCTCTAAGGGGCCACAGGGGCCTGTGACACCAGGCACTGCATCTCTAGCAAACCAGGTTTGCTAGTCTCTAAGGGGCCACAGGGGCCTGTGACACCAGGCACTGCATCTCTAGCAAACCAGGTTTGCTAGTCTCTAAGGGGCCACAGGGGCCTGTGACACCAGGCACTGCATCTCTAGCAAACCAGGTTTGCTAGTCTCTAAGGGGCCACAGGGGCCTGACACCAGGCACTGCATCTCTAGCAAACCAGGTTTGCTAGTCTCTAAGGGGCCACAGGCCTCTGACACCAGGCACTGCATCTCTAGCAAACCAGGTTTGCTAGTCTCTAAGGGGCCACAGGCCTCTGACACCAGGCACTGCATCTCTAGCAAACCAGGTTTGCTAGTCTCTAAGGGGCCACAGGCCTCTGACACCAGGCACTGCATCTCTAGCAAACCAGGTTTGCTAGTCTCTAAGGGGCCACAGGCCTCTGACACCAGGCACTGCATCTCTAGAAAACCAGGTTTGCTAGTCTCTAAGGGGCCACAGGCCTCTGACACCAGGCACTGCATCTCTAGCAAACCAGGTTTGCTAGTCTCTAAGGGGCCACAGGGGCCTGACACCAGGCACTGCATCTCTAGCAAACCAGGTTTGCTAGTCTCTAAGGGGCCACAGGCCTCTGACACCAGGCACTGCATCTCTAGCAAACCAGGTTTGCTAGTCTCTAAGGGGCCACAGGGGCCTGACACCAGGCACTGCATCTCTAGCAAACCAGGTTTGCTAGTCTCTAAGGGGCCACAGGCCTCTGACACCAGGCACTGCATCTCTAGCAAACCAGGTTTGCTAGTCTCTAAGGGGCCACAGGGGCCTGTGACACCAGGCACTGCATCTCTAGCAAACCAGGTTTGCTAGTCTCTAAGGGGCCACAGGGGCCTGTGACACCAGGCACTGCATCTCTAGCAAACCAGGTTTGCTAGTCTCTAAGGGGCCACAGGGGCCTGTGACACCAGGCACTGCATCTCTAGCAAACCAGGTTTGCTAGTCTCTAAGGGGCCACAGGGGCCTGTGACACCAGGCACTGCATCTCTAGCAAACCAGGTTTGCTAGTCTCTAAGGGGCCACAGGGGCCTGTGACACCAGGCACTGCATCTCTAGCAAACCAGGTTTGCTAGTCTCTAAGGGGCCACAGGGGCCTGTGACACCAGGCACTGCATCTCTAGCAAACCAGGTTTGCTAGTCTCTAAGGGGCCACAGGGGCCTGTGACACCAGGCACTGCATCTCTAGCAAACCAGGTTTGCTAGTCTCTAACGGGCCACAGGGGACTGACACCAGGCACTGCATCTCTAGCAAACCAGGTTTGCTAGTCTCTAAGGGGCCACAGGGGCCTGACACCAGGCACTGCATCTCTAGCAAACCAGGTTTGCTAGTCTCTAAGGGGCCACAGGCCTCTGACACCAGGCACTGCATCTCTAGCAAACCAGGTTTGCTAGTCTCTAAGGGGCCACAGGCCTCTGACACCAGGCACTGCATCTCTAGCAAACCAGGTTTGCTAGTCTCTAAGGGGCCACAGGCCTGTGACACAAGGCACTGCATCTCTAGCAAACCAGGTTTGCTAGTCTCTAAGGGGCCACAGGCCTGTGACACCAGGCACTGCATCTCTAGCAAACCAAGTTTGCTAGTCTCTAAGGGGCCACAGGCCTCTGACACCAGGCACTGCATCGCTAGCAAACCAAGTTTGCTAGTCTCTAAGGGGCCACAGGCCTCTGACACCAGGCACTGCATCTCTAGCAAACCAAGTTTGCTAGTCTCTAAGGGGCCACAGGTCTCTGACACCAGGCACTGCATCTCTAGCAAACCAAGTTTGCTAGTCTCTAAGGGGCCACAGGCCTGTGACACCAGGCACTGCACTCTAGCAAACCAAGTTTGCTAGTCTCTAAGGGGCCACAGGCCTCTGACACCAGGCACTGCATCTCTAGCAAACCAAGTTTGCTAGTCTCTAAGGGGCCACAGGCCTCTGACACCAGGCACTGCATCTCTAGCAAACCAAGTTTGCTAGTCTCTAAGGGGCCACAGGCCTCTGACACCAGGCACTGCATCTCTAGCAAACCAAGTTTGCTAGTCTCTAAGGGGCCACAGGCCTCTGACACCAGGCACTGCATCTCTAGCAAACCAAGTTTGCTAGTCTCTAAGGGGCCACAGGCCTCTGACACCAGGCACTGCATCTCTAGCAAACCAAGTTTGCTAGTCTCTAAGGGGCCACAGGCCTCTGACACCAGGCACTGCATCTCTAGCAAACCAAGTTTGCTAGTCTCTAAGGGGCCACAGGCCTCTGACACCAGGCACTGCATCTCTAGCAAACCAGGTTTGCTAGTCTCTAAGGGGCCACAGGGGCCTGACACCAGGCACTGCATCTCTAGCAAACCAGGTTTGCTAGTCTCTAAGGGGCCACAGGCCTCTGACACCAGGCACTGCATCTCTAGCAAACCAGGTTTGCTAGTCTCTAAGGGGCCACAGGGGCCTTGACACCAGGCACTGCATCTCTAGCAAACCAGGTTTGCTAGTCTCTAAGGGGCCACAGGGGCCTGACACCAGGCACTGCATCTCTAGCAAACCAGGTTTGCTAGTCTCTAAGGGGCCACAGGGGCCTCTGACACCAGGCACTGCATCTTTAGCAAACCAGGTTTGCTAGTCTCTAAGGGGCCACAGGGGCCTGTGACACCAGGCACTACATCTCTAGCAAACCAGGTTTGCTAGTCTCTAAGGGGCCACAGGGGCCTCTGACACCAGGCACTGCATCTGTAGCAAACCAGGTTTGCTAGTCTCTAAGGGGCCACAGGGGCCTCTGACACCAGGCACTGCATCTCTAGCAAACCAGGTTTGCTAGTCTCTAAGGGGCCACAGGCCTCTGACACCAGGCACTGCATCTCTAGCAAACCAGGTTTGCTAGTCTCTAAGGGGCCACAGGGGCCTGACACCAGGCACTGCATCTCTAGCAAACCAGGTTTGCTAGTCTCTAAGGGGCCACAGGGGCCTGACACCAGGCACTGCATCTCTAGCAAACCAGGTTTGCTAGTCTCTAAGGGGCCACAGGGGCCTCTGACACCAGGCACTGCATCTCTAGCAAACCAGGTTTGCTAGTCTCTAAGGGGCCACAGGCCTCTGACACCAGGCACTGCATCTCTAGCAAACCAAGTTTGCTAGTCTCTAAGGGGCCACAGGGGCCTGACACCACGCACTGCATCTCTAGCAAACCAAGTTTGCTAGTCTCTAAGGGGCCACAGGGGCCTGACACCACGCACTGCATCTCTAGCAAACCAAGTTTGCTAGTCTCTAAGGGGCCACAGGGGCCTGACACCAGGCACTGCATCTCTAGCAAACCAAGTTTGCTAGTCTCTAAGGGGCCACAGGGGCCTGACACCAGGCACTGCATCTCTAGCAAACCAAGTTTGCTAGTCTCTAAGGGGCCACAGGGGCCTGACACCAGCACTGCATCTCTAGCAAACCAGGTTTGCTAGTCTCTAAGGGGCCACAGGGGCCTGACACCAGGCACTGCATCTCTAGCAAACCAGGTTTGCTAGTCTCTAAGGGGCCACAGGGGCCTGACACCAGGCACTGCATCTCTAGCAAACCAAGTTTGCTAGTCTCTAAGGGGCCACAGGGGCCTGACACCAGGCACTGCATCTCTAGCAAACCAGGTTTGCTAGTCTCTAAGGGGCCACAGGGGCCTGACACCAGGCACTGCATCTCTAGCAAACCAGGTTTGCTAGTCTCTAAGGGGCCACAGGGGCCTGTGACACCAGGCACTGCATCTCTAGCAAACCAGGTTTGCTAGTCTCTAAGGGGCCACAGGGGCCTGTGACACCAGGCACTGCATCTCTAGCAAACCAGGTTTGCTAGTCTCTAAGGGGCCACAGGGCCTGTGACACCAGGCACTGCATCTCTAGCAAACCAGGTTTGCTAGTCTCTAAGGGGCCACAGGCCTCTGACACCAGGCACTGCATCTCTAGCAAACCAGGTTTGCTAGTCTCTAAGGGGCCACAGGCCTCTGACACCAGGCACTGCATCTCTAGCAAACCAGGTTTGCTAGTCTCTAAGGGGCCACAGGCCTCTGACACCAGGCACTGCATCTCTAGCAAACCAGGTTTGCTAGTCTCTAAGGGGCCACAGGCCTCTGACACCAGGCACTGCATCTCTAGCAAACCAGGTTTGCTAGTCTCTAAGGGGCCACAGGCCTCTGACACCAGGCACTGCATCTCTAGCAAACCAGGTTTGCTAGTCTCTAAGGGGCCACAGGCCTCTGACACCAGGCACTGCATCTCTAGCAAACCAGGTTTGCTAGTCTCTAAGGGGCCACAGGCCTCTGACACCAGGCACTGCATCTCTAGCAAACCAGGTTTGCTAGTCTCTAAGGGGCCACAGGCCTCTGACACCAGGCACTGCATCTCTAGCAAACCAAGTTTGCTAGTCTCTAAGGGGCCACAGGCCTCTGACACCAGGCACTGCATCTCTAGCAAACCAAGTTTGCTAGTCTCTAAGGGGCCACAGGCCTCTGACACCAGGCACTGCATCTCTAGCAAACCAAGTTTGCTAGTCTCTAAGGGGCCACAGGCCTCTGACACCAGGCACTGCATCTCTAGCAAACCAAGTTTGCTAGTCTCTAAGGGGCCACAGGCCTCTGACACCAGGCACTGCATCTCTAGCAAACCAAGTTTGCTAGTCTCTAAGGGGCCACAGGCCTCTGACACCAGGCACTGCATCTCTAGCAAACCAAGTTTGCTAGTCTCTAAGGGGCCACAGGGCCTGACACCAGGCACTGCATCTCTAGCAAACCAAGTTTGCTAGTCTCTAAGGGGCCACAGGGGCCTGACACCAGGCACTGCATCTCTAGCAAACCAAGTTTGCTAGTCTCTAAGGGGCCACAGGGGCCTGACACCAGGCACTGCATCTCTAGCAAACCAAGTTTGCTAGTCTCTAAGGGGCCACAGGGGCCTGACACCAGGCACTGCATCTCTAGCAAACCAGGTTTGCTAGTCTCTAAGGGGCCACAGGGGCCTGACACCAGGCACTGCATCTCTAGCAAACCAGGTTTGCTAGTCTCTAAGGGGCCACAGGGGCCTGACACCAGGCACTGCATCTCTAGCAAACCAGGTTTGCTAGTCTCTAAGGGGCCACAGGGGCCTGACACCAGGCACTGCATCTCTAGCAAACCAGGTTTGCTAGTCTCTAAGGGGCCACAGGGGCCTGACACCAGGCACTGCATCTCTAGCAAACCAGGTTTGCTAGTCTCTAAGGGGCCACAGGGGCCTGACACCAGGCACTGCATCTCTAGCAAACCAGGTTTGCTAGTCTCTAAGGGGCCACAGGGGCCTGACACCAGGCACTGCATCTCTAGCAAACCAGGTTTGCTAGTCTCTAAGGGGCCACAGGGGCCTGACACCAGGCACTGCATCTCTAGCAAACCAGGTTTGCTAGTCTCTAAGGGGCCACAGGGGCCTGACACCAGGCACTGCATCTCTAGCAAACCAGGTTTGCTAGTCTCTAAGGGGCCACAGGGGCCTGACACCCGGCACTGCATCTCTAGCAAACCAGGTTTGCTAGTCTCTAAGGGGCCACAGGGGCCTGACACCGGCACTGCATCTCTAGCAAACCAGGTTTGCTAGTCTCTAAGGGGCCACAGGGGCCTGACACCAGGCACTGCATCTCTAGCAAACCAGGTTTGCTAGTCTCTAAGGGGCCACAGGGGCCTGACACCAGGCACTGCATCTCTAGCAAACCAGGTTTGCTAGTCTCTAAGGGGCCACAGGCCTCTGACACCAGGCACTGCATCTCTAGCAAACCAAGTTTGCTAGTCTCTAAGGGGCCACAGGCCTCTGACACCAGGCACTGCATCTCTAGCAAACCAAGTTTGCTAGTCTCTAAGGGGCCACAGGCCTCTGACACCAGGCACTGCATCTCTAGCAAACCAAGTTTGCTAGTCTCTAAGGGGCCACAGGGGCCTGACACCAGGCACTGCATCTCTAGCAAACCAAGTTTGCTAGTCTCTAAGGGGCCACAGGGGCCTGACACCACGCACTGCATCTCTAGCAAACCAAGTTTGCTAGTCTCTAAGGGGCCACAGGGGCCTGACACCAGGCACTGCATCTCTAGCAAACCAAGTTTGCTAGTCTCTAAGGGGCCACAGGGGCCTGACACCAGGCACTGCATCTCTAGCAAACCAAGTTTGCTAGTCTCTAAGGGGCCACAGGGGCCTGACACCAGGCACTGCATCTCTAGCAAACCAGGTTTGCTAGTCTCTAAGGGGCCACAGGGGCCTGACACCAGGCACTGCATCTCTAGCAAACCAGGTTTGCTAGTCTCTAAGGGGCCACAGGGGCCTGACACCAGGCACTGCATCTCTAGCAAACCAAGTTTGCTAGTCTCTAAGGGGCCACAGGGGCCTGACACCAGGCACTGCATCTCTAGCAAACCAGGTTTGCTAGTCTCTAAGGGGCCACAGGCCTCTGACACCAGGCACTGCATCTCTAGCAAACCAGGTTTGCTAGTCTCTAAGGGGCCACAGGGGCCTGACACCAGGCACTGCATCTCTAGCAAACCAGGTTTGCTAGTCTCTAAGGGGCCACAGGGGCCTGACACCAGGCACTGCATCTCTAGCAAACCAGGTTTGCTAGTCTCTAAGGGGCCACAGGGGCCTGACACCAGGCACTGCATCTCTAGCAAACCAGGTTTGCTAGTCTCTAAGGGGCCACAGGGGCCTGTGACACCAGGCACTGCATCTCTAGCAAACCAGGTTTGCTAGTCTCTAAGGGGCCACAGGGGCCTCTGACAGCAGGCACTGCATCTCTAGCAAACCAGGTTTGCTAGTCTCTAAGGGGCCACAGGGGCCTGTGACACCAGGCACTGCATCTCTAGCAAACCAGGTTTGCTAGTCTCTAAGGGGCCACAGGGGCCTCTGACACCAGGCACTGCATCTCTAGCAAACCAGGTTTGCTAGTCTCTAAGGGGCCACAGGGGCCTCTGACACCAGGCACTGCATCTCTAGCAAACCAGGTTTGCTAGTCTCTAAGGGGCCACAGGGGCCTGACACCAGGCACTGCATCTCTAGCAAACCAGGTTTGCTAGTCTCTAAGGGGCCACAGGGGCCTGACACCAGGCACTGCATCTCTAGCAAACCAGGTTTGCTAGTCTCTAAGGGGCCACAGGGGCCTGTGACACCAGGCACTGCATCTCTAGCAAACCAGGTTTGCTAGTCTCTAAGGGGCCACAGGCCTCTGACACCAGGCACTGCATCTCTAGCAAACCAGGTTTGCTAGTCTCTAAGGGGCCACAGGCCTCTGACACCAGGCACTGCATCTCTAGCAAACCAAGTTGCTAGTCTCTAAGGGGCCACAGGCCTCTGACACCAGGCACTGCATCTCTAGCAAACCAGGTTTGCTAGTCTCTAAGGGGCCACAGGGGCCTGACACCAGGCACTGCATCTCTAGCAAACCAGGTTTGCTAGTCTCTAAGGGGCCACAGGGGCCTGACACCAGGCACTGCATCTCTAGCAAACCAGGTTTGCTAGTCTCTAAGGGGCCACAGGGGCCTGACACCAGGCACTGCATCTCTAGCAAACCAGGTTTGCTAGTCTCTAAGGGGCCACAGGGGCCTGACACCAGGCACTGCATCTCTAGCAAACCAGGTTTGCTAGTCTCTAAGGGGCCACAGGGGCCTGACACCAGGCACTGCATCTCTAGCAAACCAGGTTTGCTAGTCTCTAAGGGGCCACAGGGGCCTGACACCCGGCACTGCATCTCTAGCAAACCAGGTTTGCTAGTCTCTAAGGGGCCACAGGGGCCTGACACCAGGCACTGCATCTCTAGCAAACCAGGTTTGCTAGTCTCTAAGGGGCCACAGGCCTCTGACACCAGGCACTGCATCTCTAGCAAACCAGGTTTGCTAGTCTCTAAGGGGCCACAGGGGCCTGACACCAGGCACTGCATCTCTAGCAAACCAGGTTTGCTAGTCTCTAAGGGGCCACAGGGCCTGACACCAGGCACTGCATCTCTAGCAAACCAGGTTTGCTAGTCTCTAAGGGGCCACAGGGGCCTCTGACAGCAGGCACTGCATCTCTAGGAAACCAGGTTTGCTAGTCTCTAAGGGGCCACAGGGGCCTGTGACACCAGGCACTGCATCTCTAGCAAACCAGGTTTGCTAGTCTCTAAGGGGCCACAGGGGCCTCTGACACCAGGCACTGCATCTCTAGCAACCAGGTTTGCTAGTCTCTAAGGGGCCACAGGGCCTCTGACACCAGGCACTGCATCTCTAGCAAACCAGGTTTGCTAGTCTCTAAGGGGCCACAGGGGCCTGACACCAGGCACTGCATCTCTAGCAAACCAGGTTTGCTAGTCTCTAAGGGGCCACAGGGGCCTGACACCAGGCACTGCATCTCTAGCAAACCAGGTTTGCTAGTCTCTAAGGGGCCACAGGGGCCTGTGACACCAGGCACTGCATCTCTAGCAAACCAGGTTTGCTAGTCTCTAAGGGGCCACAGGCCTCTGACACCAGGCACTGCATCTCTAGCAAACCAGGTTTGCTAGTCTCTAAGGGGCCACAGGCCTCTGACACCAGGCACTGCATCTCTAGCAAACCAAGTTTGCTAGTCTCTAAGGGGCCACAGGCCTCTGACACCAGGTAATGCATCTCTAGCAAACCAAGTTTGCTAGTCTCTAAGGGGCCACAGGCCTCTGACACCAGGCACTGCATCTCTAGCAAACCAAGTTTGCTAGTCTCTAAGGGGCCACAGGCCTCTGACACCAGGCACTGCATCTCTAGCAAACCAAGTTTGCTAGTCTCTAAGGGGCCACAGGGGCCTGACACCAGGCACTGCATCTCTAGCAAACCAAGTTTGCTAGTCTCTAAGGGGCCACAGGGGCCTGACACCAGGCACTGCATCTCTAGCAAACCAAGTTTGCTAGTCTCTAAGGGGCCACAGGGGCCTGACACCAGGCACTGCATCTCTAGCAAACCAAGTTTGCTAGTCTCTAAGGGGCCACAGGGGCCTGACACCAGGCACTGCATCTCTAGCAAACCAAGTTTGCTAGTCTCTAAGGGGCCACAGGGGCCTGACACCAGGCACTGCATCTCTAGCAAACCAAGTTTGCTAGTCTCTAAGGGGCCACAGGGGCCTGACACCAGGCACTGCATCTCTAGCAAACCAGGTTTGCTAGTCTCTAAGGGGCCACAGGGGCCTGACACCAGGCACTGCATCTCTAGCAAACCAAGTTTGCTAGTCTCTAAGGGGCCACAGGGGCCTGACACCAGGCACTGCATCTCTAGCAAACCAGGTTTGCTAGTCTCTAAGGGGCCACAGGGGCCTGACACCAGGCACTGCATCTCTAGCAAACCAGGTTTGCTAGTCTCTAAGGGGCCACAGGGGCCTGACACCAGGCACTGCATCTCTAGCAAACCAGGTTTGCTAGTCTCTAAGGGGCCACAGGGGCCTGACACCAGGCACTGCATCTCTAGCAAACCAGGTTTGCTAGTCTCTAAGGGGCCACAGGGGCCTGACACCAGGCACTGCATCTCTAGCAAACCAGGTTTGCTAGTCTCTAAGGGGCCACAGGGGCCTGACACCAGGCACTGCATCTCTAGCAAACCAGGTTTGCTAGTCTCTAAGGGGCCACAGGGGCCTGACACCAGGCACTGCATCTCTAGCAAACCAGGTTTGCTAGTCTCTAAGGGGCCACAGGGGCCTCTGACACCAGGCACTGCATCTGTAGCAAACCAGGTTTGCTAGTCTCTAAGGGGCCACAGGGGCCTCTGACACCAGGCACTGCATCTCTAGCAAACCAGGTTTGCTAGTCTCTAAGGGGCCACAGGGCCTCTGACACCAGGCACTGCATCTCTAGCAAACCAGGTTTGCTAGTCTCTAAGGGGCCACAGGGGCCTGACACCAGGCACTGCATCTCTAGCAAACCAGGTTTGCTAGTCTCTAAGGGGCCACAGGGGCCTGACACCAGGCACTGCATCTCTAGCAAACCAGGTTTGCTAGTCTCTAAGGGGCCACAGGGGCCTCTGACAGCAGGCACTGCATCTCTAGCAAACCAGGTTTGCTAGTCTCTAAGGGGCCACAGGGGCCTGTGACACCAGGCACTGCATCTCTAGCAAACCAGGTTTGCTAGTCTCTAAGGGGCCACAGGGGCCTCTGACACCAGGCACTGCATCTCTAGCAAACCAGGTTTGCTAGTCTCTAAGGGGCCACAGGGGCCTCTGACACCAGGCACTGCATCTCTAGCAAACCAGGTTTGCTAGTCTCTAAGGGGCCACAGGGGCCTGACACCAGGCACTGCATCTCTAGCAAACCAGGTTTGCTAGTCTCTAAGGGGCCACAGGGGCCTGACACCAGGCACTGCATCTCTAGCAAACCAGGTTTGCTAGTCTCTAAGGGGCCACAGGGGCCTGTGACACCAGGCACTGCATCTCTAGCAAACCAGGTTTGCTAGTCTCTAAGGGGCCACAGGCCTCTGACACCAGGCACTGCATCTCTAGCAAACCAGGTTTGCTAGTCTCTAAGGGGCCACAGGCCTCTGACACCAGGCACTGCATCTCTAGCAAACCAAGTTTGCTAGTCTCTAAGGGGCCACAGGCCTCTGACACCAGGCAATGCATCTCTAGCAAACCAAGTTTGCTAGTCTCTAAGGGGCCACAGGCCTCTGACACCAGGCACTGCATCTCTAGCAAACCAAGTTTGCTAGTCTCTAAGGGGCCACAGGCCTCTGACACCAGGCACTGCATCTCTAGCAAACCAAGTTTGCTAGTCTCTAAGGGGCCACAGGCCTCTGACACCAGGCACTGCATCTCTAGCAAACCAAGTTTGCTAGTCTCTAAGGGGCCACAGGGGCCTGACACCAGGCACTGCATCTCTAGCAAACCAGGTTTGCTAGTCTCTAAGGGGCCACAGGGGCCTGACACCAGGCACTGCATCTCTAGCAAACCAGGTTTGCTAGTCTCTAAGGGGCCACAGGGGCCTGACACCAGGCACTGCATCTCTAGCAAACCAAGGTTTGCTAGTCTCTAAGGGGCCACAGGGGCCTGACACCAGGCACTGCATCTCTAGCAAACCAGGTTTGCTAGTCTCTAAGGGGCCACAGGGGCCTGACACCAGGCACTGCATCTCTAGCAAACCAGGTTTGCTAGTCTCTAAGGGGCCACAGGGGCCTGACACCAGGCACTGCATCTCTAGCAAACCAGGTTTGCTAGTCTCTAAGGGGCCACAGGGGCCTGACACCAGGCACTGCATCTCTAGCAAACCAGGTTTGCTAGTCTCTAAGGGGCCACAGGGGCCTGACACCAGGCACTGCATCTCTAGCAAACCAGGTTTGCTAGTCTCTAAGGGGCCACAGGGGCCTGACACCAGGCACTGCATCTCTAGCAAACCAGGTTTGCTAGTCTCTAAGGGGCCACAGGCCTCTGACACCAGGCACTGCATCTCTAGCAAACCAGGTTTGCTAGTCTCTAAGGGGCCACAGGGGCCTGACACCAGGCACTGCATCTCTAGCAAACCAGGTTTGCTAGTCTCTAAGGGGCCACAGGCCTCTGACACCAGGCACTGCATCTCTAGCAAACCAGGTTTGCTAGTCTCTAAGGGGCCACAGGTCTCTGACACCAGGCACTGCATCTCTAGCAAACCAAGTTTGCTAGTCTCTAAGGGGCCACAGGCCTCTGACACCAGGCACTGCATCTCTAGCAAACCAAGTTTGCTAGTCTCTAAGGGGCCACAGGCCTCTGACACCAGGCACTGCATCTCTAGCAAACCAAGTTTGCTAGTCTCTAAGGGGCCACAGGTCTGTGACACCAGGCACTGCATCTCTAGCAAACCAAGTTTGCTAGTCTCTAAGGGGCCACAGGTCTGTGACACCAGGCACTGCATCTCTAGCAAACCAAGTTTGCTAGTCTCTAAGGGGCCACAGGCCTCTGACACCAGGCACTGCATCTCTAGCAAACCAAGTTTGCTAGTCTCTAAGGGGCCACAGGTCTGTGACACCAGGCACTGCATCTCTAGCAAACCAAGTTTGCTAGTCTCTAAGGGGCCACAGGTCTGTGACACCAGGCACTGCATCTCTAGCAAACCAAGTTTGCTAGTCTCTAAGGGGCCACAGGGGCCTGAAACCAGGCACTGCATCTCTAGCAAACCAGGTTTGCTAGTCTCTAAGGGGCCACAGGGGCCTGACACCAGGCACTGCATCTCTAGCAAACCAGGTTTGCTAGTCTCTAAGGGGCCACAGGGGCCTGACACCAGGCACTGCATCTCTAGCAAACCAAGTTTGCTAGTCTCTAAGGGGCCACAGGTCTCTGACACAAGGCACTGCATCTCTAGCAAACCAAGTTTGCTAGTCTCTAAGGGGCCACAGGCCTGACACCAGGCACTGCATCTCTAGCAAACCAGGTTTGCTAGTCTCTAAGGGGCCACAGGCCTGACACCAGGCACTGCATCTCTAGCAAACCAGGTTTGCTAGTCTCTAAGGGGCCACAGGCCTGACACCAGGCACTGCATCTCTAGCAAACCAGGTTTGCTAGTCTCTAAGGGGCCACAGGCCTGACACCAGGCACTGCATCTCTAGCAAACCAGGTTTGCTAGTCTCTAAGGGGCCACAGGCCTGACACCAGGTACTGCATCTCTAGCAAACCAGGTTTGCTAGTCTCTAAGGGGCCACAGGCCTGACACCAGGCACTGCATCTCTAGCAAACCAGGTTTGCTAGTCTCTAAGGGGCCACAGGTCTCTGACACAAGGCACTGCATCTCTAGCAAACCAAGTTTGCTAGTCTCTAAGGGGCCACAGGTCTCTGACACAAGGCACTGCATCTCTAGCAAAGCAAGTTTGCTAGTCTCTAAGGGGCCACAGGTCTCTGACACAAGGCACTGCATCTCTAGCAAACCAAGTTTGCTAGTCTCTAAGGGGCCACAGGTCTGTGACACAAGGCACTGCATCTCTAGCAAACCAGGTTTGCTAGTCTCTAAGGGGCCACAGGTCTCTGACACAAGGCACTGCATCTCTAGCAAACCAGGTTTGTTAGTCTCTAAGGGGCCACAGGTCTCTGACACAAGGCACTGCATCGCTAGCAAACCAAGTTTGCTAGTCTCTAAGGGGCCACAGGTCTCTGACACAAGGCACTGCATCGCTAGCAAACCAAGTTTGCTAGTCTCTAAGGGGCCACAGGTCTCTGACACCAGGCACTGCATCTCTAGCAAACCAGGTTTGCTAGTCTCTAAGGGGCCACAGGCTGTGACACCAGGCACTGCATCTCTAGCAAACCAGGTTTGCTAGTCTCTAAGGGGCCACAGGGGCCTGACACCAGGCACTGCATCTCTAGCAAACCAGGTTTGCTAGTCTCTAAGGGGCCACAGGCCTCTGACACCAGGCACTGCATCTCTAGCAAACCAGGTTTGCTAGTCTCTAAGGGGCCACAGGCCTGACACCAGGCACTGCATCTCTAGCAAACCAGGTTTGCTAGTCTCTAAGGGGCCACAGGCCTCTGACACCAGGCACTGCATCTCTAGCAAACCAGGTTTGCTAGTCTCTAAGGGGCCACAGGCCTCTGACACCAGGCACTGCATCTCTAGCAAACCAGGTTTGCTAGTCTCTAAGGGGCCACAGGGGCCTGACACCAGGCACTGCATCTCTAGCAAACCAAGTTTGCTAGTCTCTAAGGGGCCACAGGTCTCTGACACAAGGCACTGCATCTCTAGCAAACCAAGTTTGCTAGTCTCTAAGGGGCCACAGGCCTGACACCAGGCACTGCATCTCTAGCAAACCAGGTTTGCTAGTCTCTAAGGGGCCACAGGCTGACACCAGGCACTGCATCTCTAGCAAACCAGGTTTGCTAGTCTCTAAGGGGCCACAGGCCTGACACCAGGCACTGCATCTCTAGCAAACCAAGTTTGCTAGTCTCTAAGGGGCCACAGGTCTGTGACACCAGGCACTGCATCTCTAGCAAACCAAGTTTGCTAGTCTCTAAGGGGCCACAGGTCTGTGACACCAGGCACTGCATCTCTAGCAAACCAAGTTTGCTAGTCTCTAAGGGGCCACAGGGGCCTGAAACCAGGCACTGCATCTCTAGCAAACCAGGTTTGCTAGTCTCTAAGGGGCCACAGGGGCCTGACACCAGGCACTGCATCTCTAGCAAACCAGGTTTGCTAGTCTCTAAGGGGCCACAGGGGCCTGACACCAGGCACTGCATCTCTAGCAAACCAGGTTTGCTAGTCTCTAAGGGGCCACAGGCCTGACACCAGGCACTGCATCTCTAGCAAACCAGGTTTGCTAGTCTCTAAGGGGCCACAGGCCTGACACCAGACACTGCATCTCTAGCAAACCAGGTTTGCTAGTCTCTAAGGGGCCACAGGTCTCTGACACAAGGCACTGCATCTCTAGCAAACCAGGTTTGCTAGTCTCTAAGGGGCCACAGGTCTCTGACACAAGGCACTGCATCTCTAGCAAACCAAGTTTGCTAGTCTCTAAGGGGCCACAGGTCTCTGACACCAGGCACTGCATCTCTAGCAAACCAGGTTTGCTAGTCTCTAAGGGGCCACAGGCCTCTGACACCAGGCACTGCATCTCTAGCAAACCAGGTTTGCTAGTCTCTAAGGGGCCACAGGGGCCTGACACCAGGCACTGCATCTCTAGCAAACCAGGTTTGCTAGTCTCTAAGGGGCCACAGGCCTCTGACACCAGGCACTGCATCTCTAGCAAACCAGGTTTGCTAGTCTCTAAGGGGCCACAGGTCTCTGACACCAGGCACTGCATCTCTAGCAAACCAAGTTTGCTAGTCTCTAAGGGGCCACAGGCCTCTGACACCAGGCACTGCATCTCTAGCAAACCAAGTTTGCTAGTCTCTAAGGGGCCACAGGCCTCTGACACCAGGCACTGCATCTCTAGCAAACCAAGTTTGCTAGTCTCTAAGGGGCCACAGGTCTGTGACACCAGGCACTGCATCTCTAGCAAACCAAGTTTGCTAGTCTCTAAGGGGCCACAGGTCTGTGACACCAGGCACTGCATCTCTAGCAAACCAAGTTTGCTAGTCTCTAAGGGGCCACAGGCCTCTGACACCAGGCACTGCATCTCTAGCAAACCAAGTTTGCTAGTCTCTAAGGGGCCACAGGTCTGTGACACCAGGCACTGCATCTCTAGCAAACCAAGTTTGCTAGTCTCTAAGGGGCCACAGGTCTGTGACACCAGGCACTGCATCTCTAGCAAACCAAGTTTGCTAGTCTCTAAGGGGCCACAGGGGCCTGAAACCAGGCACTGCATCTCTAGCAAACCAGGTTTGCTAGTCTCTAAGGGGCCACAGGGGCCTGACACCAGGCACTGCATCTCTAGCAAACCAGGTTTGCTAGTCTCTAAGGGGCCACAGGGGCCTGACACCAGGCACTGCATCTCTAGCAAACCAAGTTTGCTAGTCTCTAAGGGGCCACAGGTCTCTGACACAAGGCACTGCATCTCTAGGAAACCAAGTTTGCTAGTCTCTAAGGGGCCACAGGCCTGACAGCAGGCACTGCATCTCTAGCAAACCAGGTTTGCTAGTCTCTAAGGGGCCACAGGCCTGACACCAGGCACTGCATCTCTAGCAAACCAGGTTTGCTAGTCTCTAAGGGGCCACAGGCCTGACACCAGGCACTGCATCTCTAGCAAACCAGGTTTGCTAGTCTCTAAGGGGCCACAGGCCTGACACCAGGCACTGCATCTCTAGCAAACCAGGTTTGCTAGTCTCTAAGGGGCCACAGGCCTGACACCAGGTACTGCATCTCTAGCAAACCAGGTTTGCTAGTCTCTAAGGGGCCACAGGCCTGACACCAGGCACTGCATCTCTAGCAAACCAGGTTTGCTAGTCTCTAAGGGGCCACAGGTCTCTGACACAAGGCACTGCATCTCTAGCAAACCAAGTTTGCTAGTCTCTAAGGGGCCACAGGTCTCTGACACAAGGCACTGCATCTCTAGCAAAGCAAGTTTGCTAGTCTCTAAGGGGCCACAGGTCTCTGACACAAGGCACTGCATCTCTAGCAAACCAAGTTTGCTAGTCTCTAAGGGGCCACAGGTCTGTGACACAAGGCACTGCATCTCTAGCAAACCAGGTTTGCTAGTCTCTAAGGGGCCACAGGTCTGTGACACAAGGCACTGCATCTCTAGCAAACCAGGTTTGTTAGTCTCTAAGGGGCCACAGGTCTCTGACACAAGGCACTGCATCGCTAGCAAACCAAGTTTGCTAGTCTCTAAGGGGCCACAGGTCTCTGACACAAGGCACTGCATCGCTAGCAAACCAAGTTTGCTAGTCTCTAAGGGGCCACAGGTCTCTGACACCAGGCACTGCATCTCTAGCAAACCAGGTTTGCTAGTCTCTAAGGGGCCACAGGCCTGTGACACCAGGCACTGCATCTCTAGCAAACCAGGTTTGCTAGTCTCTAAGGGGCCACAGGGGCCTGACACCAGGCACTGCATCTCTAGCAAACCAGGTTTGCTAGTCTCTAAGGGGCCACAGGGGCCTGACACCAGGCACTGCATCTCTAGCAAACCAGGTTTGCTAGTCTCTAAGGGGCCACAGGACTCTGACACCAGGCACTGCATCTCTAGCAAACCAGGTTTGCTAGTCTCTAAGGGGCCACAGTTCTCTGACACCAGGCACTGCATCTCTAGCAAAGCAAGTTTGCTAGTCTCTAAGGGGCCACAGGTCTCTGACACAAGGCACTGCATCTCTAGCAAACCAAGTTTGCTAGTCTCTAAGGGGCCACAGGTCTGTGACACAAGGCACTGCATCTCTAGCAAACCAGGTTTGCTAGTCTCTAAGGGGCCACAGGTCTGTGACACAAGGCACTGCATCTCTAGCAAACCAGGTTTGTTAGTCTCTAAGGGGCCACAGGTCTCTGACACAAGGCACTGCATCGCTAGCAAACCAAGTTTGCTAGTCTCTAAGGGGCCACAGGTCTCTGACACAAGGCACTGCATCGCTAGCAAACCAAGTTTGCTAGTCTCTAAGGGGCCACAGGTCTCTGACACCAGGCACTGCATCTCTAGCAAACCAGGTTTGCTAGTCTCTAAGGGGCCACAGGCCTGTGACACCAGGCACTGCATCTCTAGCAAACCAGGTTTGCTAGTCTCTAAGGGGCCACAGGGGCCTGACACCAGGCACTGCATCTCTAGCAAACCAGGTTTGCTAGTCTCTAAGGGGCCACAGGGGCCTGACACCAGGCACTGCATCTCTAGCAAACCAGGTTTGCTAGTCTCTAAGGGGCCACAGGCCTCTGACACCAGGCACTGCATCTCTAGCAAACCAAGTTTGCTAGTCTCTAAGGGGCCACAGGCCTCTGACACCAGGCACTGCATCTCTAGCAAACCAAGTTTGCTAGTCTCTAAGGGGCCACAGGTCTGTGACACCAGGCACTGCATCTCTAGCAAACCAAGTTTGCTAGTCTCTAAGGGGCCACAGGTCTGTGACACCAGGCACTGCATCTCTAGCAAACCAAGTTTGCTAGTCTCTAAGGGGCCACAGGCCTCTGACACCAGGCACTGCATCTCTAGCAAACCAAGTTTGCTAGTCTCTAAGGGGCCACAGGTCTGTGACACCAGGCACTGCATCTCTAGCAAACCAAGTTTGCTAGTCTCTAAGGGGCCACAGGTCTGTGACACCAGGCACTGCATCTCTAGCAAACCAAGTTTGCTAGTCTCTAAGGGGCCACAGGGGCCTGAAACCAGGCACTGCATCTCTAGCAAACCAGGTTTGCTAGTCTCTAAGGGGCCACAGGGGCCTGACACCAGGCACTGCATCTCTAGCAAACCAGGTTTGCTAGTCTCTAAGGGGCCACAGGGGCCTGACACCAGGCACTGCATCTCTAGCAAACCAAGTTTGCTAGTCTCTAAGGGGCCACAGGTCTCTGACACAAGGCACTGCATCTCTAGGAAACCAAGTTTGCTAGTCTCTAAGGGGCCACAGGCCTGACACCAGGCACTGCATCTCTAGCAAACCAGGTTTGCTAGTCTCTAAGGGGCCACAGGCCTGACACCAGGCACTGCATCTCTAGCAAACCAGGTTTGCTAGTCTCTAAGGGGCCACAGGCCTGACACCAGGCACTGCATCTCTAGCAAACCAGGTTTGCTAGTCTCTAAGGGGCCACAGGCCTGACACCAGGCACTGCATCTCTAGCAAACCAGGTTTGCTAGTCTCTAAGGGGCCACAGGCCTGACACCAGGTACTGCATCTCTAGCAAACCAGGTTTGCTAGTCTCTAAGGGGCCACAGGCCTGACACCAGGCACTGCATCTCTAGCAAACCAGGTTTGCTAGTCTCTAAGGGGCCACAGGTCTCTGACACAAGGCACTGCATCTCTAGCAAACCAAGTTTGCTAGTCTCTAAGGGGCCACAGGTCTCTGACACAAGGCACTGCATCTCTAGCAAAGCAAGTTTGCTAGTCTCTAAGGGGCCACAGGTCTCTGACACAAGGCACTGCATCTCTAGCAAACCAAGTTTGCTAGTCTCTAAGGGGCCACAGGTCTGTGACACAAGGCACTGCATCTCTAGCAAACCAGGTTTGCTAGTCTCTAAGGGGCCACAGGTCTGTGACACAAGGCACTGCATCTCTAGCAAACCAGGTTTGTTAGTCTCTAAGGGGCCACAGGTCTCTGACACAAGGCACTGCATCGCTAGCAAACCAAGTTTGCTAGTCTCTAAGGGGCCACAGGTCTCTGACACAAGGCACTGCATCGCTAGCAAACCAAGTTTGCTAGTCTCTAAGGGGCCACAGGTCTCTGACACCAGGCACTGCATCTCTAGCAAACCAGGTTTGCTAGTCTCTAAGGGGCCACAGGCCTGTGACACCAGGCACTGCATCTCTAGCAAACCAGGTTTGCTAGTCTCTAAGGGGCCACAGGGGCCTGACACCAGGCACTGCATCTCTAGCAAACCAGGTTTGCTAGTCTCTAAGGGGCCACAGGGGCCTGACACCAGGCACTGCATCTCTAGCAAACCAGGTTTGCTAGTCTCTAAGGGGCCACAGGACTCTGACACCAGGCACTGCATCTCTAGCAAACCAGGTTTGCTAGTCTCTAAGGGGCCACAGTTCTCTGACACCAGGCACTGCATCTCTAGCAAAGCAAGTTTGCTAGTCTCTAAGGGGCCACAGGTCTCTGACACAAGGCACTGCATCTCTAGCAAACCAAGTTTGCTAGTCTCTAAGGGGCCACAGGTCTGTGACACAAGGCACTGCATCTCTAGCAAACCATGTTTGCTAGTCTCTAAGGGGCCACAGGTCTGTGACACAAGGCACTGCATCTCTAGCAAACCAGGTTTGTTAGTCTCTAAGGGGCCACAGGTCTCTGACACAAGGCACTGCATCGCTAGCAAACCAAGTTTGCTAGTCTCTAAGGGGCCACAGGTCTCTGACACAAGGCACTGCATCGCTAGCAAACCAAGTTTGCTAGTCTCTAAGGGGCCACAGGTCTCTGACACCAGGCACTGCATCTCTAGCAAACCAGGTTTGCTAGTCTCTAAGGGGCCACAGGCCTGTGACACCAGGCACTGCATCTCTAGCAAACCAGGTTTGCTAGTCTCTAAGGGGCCACAGGGGCCTGACACCAGGCACTGCATCTCTAGCAAACCAGGTTTGCTAGTCTCTAAGGGGCCACAGGGGCCTGACACCAGGCACTGCATCTCTAGCAAACCAGGTTTGCTAGTCTCTAAGGGGCCACAGGGGCCTGACACCAGGCACTGCATCTCTAGCAAACCAGGTTTGCTAGTCTCTAAGGGGCCACAGGCCTCTGACACCAGGCACTGCATCTCTAGCAAACCAGGTTTGCTAGTCTCTAAGGGGCCACAGGCCTGACACCAGGCACTGCATCTCTAGCAAACCAGGTTTGCTAGTCTCTAAGGGGCCACAGGCCTCTGACACCAGGCACTGCATCTCTAGCAAACCAGGTTTGCTAGTCTCTAAGGGGCCACAGGCCTCTGACACCAGGCACTGCATCTCTAGCAAACCAGGTTTGCTAGTCTCTAAGGGGCCACAGGGGCCTGACACCAGGCACTGCATCTCTAGCAAACCAGGTTTGCTAGTCTCTAAGGGGCCACAGGGGCCTGACACCAGGCACTGCATCTCTAGCAAACCAAGTTTGCTAGTCTCTAAGGGGCCACAGGTCTCTGACACAAGGCACTGCATCTCTAGCAAACCAAGTTTGCTAGTCTCTAAGGGGCCACAGGCCTGACACCAGGCACTGCATCTCTAGCAAACCAGGTTTGCTAGTCTCTAAGGGGCCACAGGCCTGACACCAGGCACTGCATCTCTAGCAAACCAGGTTTGCTAGTCTCTAAGGGGCCACAGGCCTGACACCAGGCACTGCATCTCTAGCAAACCAGGTTTGCTAGTCTCTAAGGGGCCACAGGCCTGACACCAGGCACTGCATCTCTAGCAAACCAGGTTTGCTAGTCTCTAAGGGGCCACAGGTCTCTGACACAAGGCACTGCATCTCTAGCAAACCAGGTTTGCTAGTCTCTAAGGGGCCACAGGTCTCTGACACCAGGCACTGCATCTCTAGCAAACCAGGTTTGCTAGTCTCTAAGGGGCCACAGGTCTCTGACACAAGGCACTGCATCGCTAGCAAACCAAGTTTGCTAGTCTCTAAGGGGCCACAGGTCTCTGACACAAGGCACTGCATCGCTAGCAAACCAAGTTTGCTAGTCTCTAAGGGGCCACAGGTCTCTGACACCAGGCACTGCATCTCTAGCAAACCAGGTTTGCTAGTCTCTAAGGGGCCACAGGCCTGTGACACCAGGCACTGCATCTCTAGCAAACCAGGTTTGCTAGTCTCTAAGGGGCCACAGGGGCCTGACACCAGGCACTGCATCTCTAGCAAACCAGGTTTGCTAGTCTCTAAGGGGCCACAGGGGCCTGACACCAGGCACTGCATCTCTAGCAAACCAGGTTTGCTAGTCTCTAAGGGGCCACAGGGGCCTGACACCAGGCACTGCATCTCTAGCAAACCAGGTTTGCTAGTCTCTAAGGGGCCACAGGCCTCTGACACCAGGCACTGCATCTCTAGCAAACCAGGTTTGCTAGTCTCTAAGGGGCCACAGGCCTCTGACACCAGGCACTGCATCTCTAGCAAACCAGGTTTGCTAGTCTCTAAGGGGCCACAGGCCTCTGACACCAGGCACTGCATCTCTAGCAAACCAGGTTTGCTAGTCTCTAAGGGGCCACAGGCCTCTGACACCAGGCACTGCATCTCTAGCAAACCAGGTTTGCTAGTCTCTAAGGGGCCACAGGGGCCTGACACCAGGCACTGCATCTCTAGCAAACCAGGTTTGCTAGTCTCTAAGGGGCCACAGGGGCCTGACACCAGGCACTGCATCTCTAGCAAACCAGGTTTGCTAGTCTCTAAGGGGCCACAGGGGCCTGACACCAGGCACTGCATCTCTAGCAAACCAGGTTTGCTAGTCTCTAAGGGGCCACAGGGGCCTGACACCAGGCACTGCATCTCTAGCAAACCAGGTTTGCTAGTCTCTAAGGGGCCACAGGCCTGACACCAGGCACTGCATCTCTAGCAAACCAGGTTTGCTAGTCTCTAAGGGGCCACAGGCCTGACACCAGGCACTGCATCTCTAGCAAACCAGGTTTGCTAGTCTCTAAGGGGCCACAGGCCTGACACCAGGCACTGCATCTCTAGCAAACCAGGTTTGCTAGTCTCTAAGGGGCCACAGGTCTCTGACACAAGGCACTGCATCTCTAGCAAACCAAGTTTGCTAGTCTCTAAGGGGCCACAGGTCTCTGACACAAGGCACTGCATCGCTAGCAAACCAAGTTTGCTAGTCTCTAAGGGGCCACAGGTCTCTGACACAAGGCACTGCATCTCTAGCAAACCAAGTTTGCTAGTCTCTAAGGGGCCACAGGTCTCTGACACAAGGCACTGCATCTCTAGCAAACCAAGTTTGCTAGTCTCTAAGGGGCCACAGGTCTGTGACACAAGGCACTGCATCTCTAGCAAACCAGGTTTGCTAGTCTCTAAGGGGCCACAGGTCTGTGACACAAGGCACTGCATCTCTAGCAAACCAGGTTTGCTAGTCTCTAAGGGGCCACAGGTCTCTGACACAAGGCACTGCATCGCTAGCAAACCAAGTTTGCTAGTCTCTAAGGGGCCACAGGTCTCTGACACAAGGCACTGCATCGCTAGCAAACCAAGTTTGCTAGTCTCTAAGGGGCCACAGGTCTCTGACACCAGGCACTGCATCTCTAGCAAACCAGGTTTGCTAGTCTCTAAGGGGCCACAGGCCTGTGACACCAGGCACTGCATCTCTAGCAAACCAGGTTTGCTAGTCTCAAAGGGGCCACAGGGGCCTGACACCAGGCACTGCATCTCTAGCAAACCAGGTTTGCTAGTCTCTAAGGGGCCACAGGGGCCTGACACCAGGCACTGCATCTCTAGCAAACCAGGTTTGCTAGTCTCTAAGGGGCCACAGGGGCCTGACACCAGGCACTGCATCTCTAGCAAACCAGGTTTGCTAGTCTCTAAGGGGCCACAGGCCTCTGACACCAGGCACTGCATCTCTAGCAAACCAGGTTTGCTAGTCTCTAAGGGGCCACAGGCCTCTGACACCAGGCACTGCATCTCTAGCAAACCAGGTTTGCTAGTCTCTAAGGGGCCACAGGCCTCTGACACCAGGCACTGCATCTCTAGCAAACCAGGTTTGCTAGTCTCTAAGGGGCCACAGGCCTCTGACACCAGGCACTGCATCTCTAGCAAACCAGGTTTGCTAGTCTCTAAGGGGCCACAGGGGCCTGACACCAGGCACTGCATCTCTAGCAAACCAGGTTTGCTAGTCTCTAAGGGGCCACAGGGGCCTGACACCAGGCACTGCATCTCTAGCAAACCAAGTTTGCTAGTCTCTAAGGGGCCACAGGCCTCTGACACCAGGCACTGCATCTCTAGCAAACCAAGTTTGCTAGTCTCTAAGGGGCCACAGGTCTGTGACACCAGGCACTGCATCTCTAGCAAACCAAGTTTGCTAGTCTCTAAGGGGCCACAGGTCTGTGACACCAGGCACTGCATCTCTAGCAAACCAAGTTTGCTAGTCTCTAAGGGGCCACAGGCCTCTGACACCAGGCACTGCATCTCTAGCAAACCAAGTTTGCTAGTCTCTAAGGGGCCACAGGTCTGTGACACCAGGCACTGCATCTCTAGCAAACCAAGTTTGCTAGTCTCTAAGGAGCCACAGGTCTGTGACACCAGGCACTGCATCTCTAGCAAACCAAGTTTGCTAGTCTCTAAGGGGCCACAGGGGCCTGACACCAGGCACTGCATCTCTAGCAAACCAGGTTTGCTAGTCTCTAAGGGGCCACAGGGGCCTGACACCAGGCACTGCATCTCTAGCAAACCAGGTTTGCTAGTCTCTAAGGGGCCACAGGGGCCTGACACCAGGCACTGCATCTCTAGCAAACCACGTTTGCTAGTCTCTAAGGGGCCACAGGCCTGACACCAGGCACTGCATCTCTAGCAAACCAGGTTTGCTAGTCTCTAAGGGGCCACAGGTCTCTGACACAAGGCACTGCATCTCTAGCAAACCAAGTTTGCTAGTCTCTAAGGGGCCACAGGTCTCTGACACAAGGCACTGCATCGCTAGCAAACCAAGTTTGCTAGTCTCTAAGGGGCCACAGGTCTCTGACACAAGGCACTGCATCTCTAGCAAACCAAGTTTGCTAGTCTCTAAGGGGCCACAGGTCTCTGACACAAGGCACTGCATCTCTAGCAAACCAAGTTTGCTAGTCTCTAAGGGGCCACAGGTCTGTGACACAAGGCACTGCATCTCTAGCAAACCAGGTTTGCTAGTCTCTAAGGGGCCACAGGTCTGTGACACAAGGCACTGCATCTCTAGCAAACCAGGTTTGCTAGTCTCTAAGGGGCCACAGGCCTGACACCAGGCACTGCATCTCTAGCAAACCAGGTTTGCTAGTCTCTAAGGGGCCACAGGCCTGACACCAGGCACTGCATCTCTAGCAACCCAGGTTTGCTAGTCTCTAAGGGGCCACAGGCCTGACACCAGGCACTGCATCTCTAGCAAACCAGGTTTGTTAGTCTCTAAGGGGCCACAGGCCTGACACCAGGCACTGCATCTCTAGCAAACCAGGTTTGCTAGTCTCTAAGGGGCCACAGGGGCCTGACACCAGGCACTGCATCTCTAGCAAACCAGGTTTGCTAGTCTCTAAGGGGCCACAGGCCTCTGACACCAGGCACTGCATCTCTAGCAAACCAGGTTTGCTAGTCTCTAAGGGGCCACAGGTCTCTGACACCAGGCACTGCATCTCTAGCAAACCAAGTTTGCTAGTCTCTAAGGGGCCACAGGCCTCTGACACCAGGCACTGCATCTCTAGCAAACCAAGTTTGCTAGTCTCTAAGGGGCCACAGGCCTCTGACACCAGGCACTGCATCTCTAGCAAACCAAGTTTGCTAGTCTCTATGGGGCCACAGGTCTGTGACACCAGGCACTGCATCTCTAGCAAACCAAGTTTGCTAGTCTCTAAGGGGCCACAGGTCTGTGACACCAGGCACTGCATCTCTAGCAAACCAAGTTTGCTAGTCTCTAAGGGGCCACAGGCCTCTGACACCAGGCACTGCATCTCTAGCAAACCAGGTTTGCTAGTCTCTAAGGGGCCACAGGTCTCTGACACAAGGCACTGCATCTCTAGCAAACCAGGTTTGCTAGTCTCTAAGGGGCCACAGGTCTCTGACACCAGGCACTGCATCTCTAGCAAACCAGGTTTGCTAGTCTCTAAGGGGCCACAGGTCTCTGACACAAGGCACTGCATCGCTAGCAAACCAAGTTTGCTAGTCTCTAAGGGGCCACAGGTCTCTGACACAAGGCACTGCATCGCTAGCAAACCAAGTTTGCTAGTCTCTAAGGGGCCACAGGTCTCTGACACCAGGCACTGCATCTCTAGCAAACCAGGTTTGCTAGTCTCTAAGGGGCCACAGGCCTGTGACACCAGGCACTGCATCTCTAGCAAACCAGGTTTGCTAGTCTCTAAGGGGCCACAGGGGCCTGACACCAGGCACTGCATCTCTAGCAAACCAGGTTTGCTAGTCTCTAAGGGGCCACAGGGGCCTGACACCAGGCACTGCATCTCTAGCAAACCAGGTTTGCTAGTCTCTAAGGGGCCACAGGGGCCTGACACCAGGCACTGCATCTCTAGCAAACCAGGTTTGCTAGTCTCTAAGGGGCCACAGGCCTCTGACACCAGGCACTGCATCTCTAGCAAACCAGGTTTGCTAGTCTCTAAGGGGCCACAGGCCTCTGACACCAGGCACTGCATCTCTAGCAAACCAGGTTTGCTAGTCTCTAAGGGGCCACAGGCCTCTGACACCAGGCACTGCATCTCTAGCAAACCAGGTTTGCTAGTCTCTAAGGGGCCACAGGCCTCTGACACCAGGCACTGCATCTCTAGCAAACCAGGTTTGCTAGTCTCTAAGGGGCCACAGGGGCCTGACACCAGGCACTGCATCTCTAGCAAACCAGGTTTGCTAGTCTCTAAGGGGCCACAGGGGCCTGACACCAGGCACTGCATCTCTAGCAAACCAGGTTTGCTAGTCTCTAAGGGGCCACAGGGGCCTGACACCAGGCACTGCATCTCTAGCAAACCAGGTTTGCTAGTCTCTAAGGGGCCACAGGGGCCTGACACCAGGCACTGCATCTCTAGCAAACCAGGTTTGCTAGTCTCTAAGGGGCCACAGGCCTGACACCAGGCACTGCATCTCTAGCAAACCAGGTTTGCTAGTCTCTAAGGGGCCACAGGCCTGACACCAGGCACTGCATCTCTAGCAAACCAGGTTTGCTAGTCTCTAAGGGGCCACAGGCCTGACACCAGGCACTGCATCTCTAGCAAACCAGGTTTGCTAGTCTCTAAGGGGCCACAGGTCTCTGACACAAGGCACTGCATCTCTAGCAAACCAAGTTTGCTAGTCTCTAAGGGGCCACAGGTCTCTGACACAAGGCACTGCATCGCTAGCAAACCAAGTTTGCTAGTCTCTAAGGGGCCACAGGTCTCTGACACAAGGCACTGCATCTCTAGCAAACCAAGTTTGCTAGTCTCTAAGGGGCCACAGGTCTCTGACACAAGGCACTGCATCTCTAGCAAACCAAGTTTGCTAGTCTCTAAGGGGCCACAGGTCTGTGACACAAGGCACTGCATCTCTAGCAAACCAGGTTTGCTAGTCTCTAAGGGGCCACAGGTCTGTGACACAAGGCACTGCATCTCTAGCAAACCAGGTTTGCTAGTCTCTAAGGGGCCACAGGTCTCTGACACAAGGCACTGCATCGCTAGCAAACCAAGTTTGCTAGTCTCTAAGGGGCCACAGGTCTCTGACACAAGGCACTGCATCGCTAGCAAACCAAGTTTGCTAGTCTCTAAGGGGCCACAGGTCTCTGACACCAGGCACTGCATCTCTAGCAAACCAGGTTTGCTAGTCTCTAAGGGGCCACAGGCCTGTGACACCAGGCACTGCATCTCTAGCAAACCAGGTTTGCTAGTCTCAAAGGGGCCACAGGGGCCTGACACCAGGCACTGCATCTCTAGCAAACCAGGTTTGCTAGTCTCTAAGGGGCCACAGGGGCCTGACACCAGGCACTGCATCTCTAGCAAACCAGGTTTGCTAGTCTCTAAGGGGCCACAGGGGCCTGACACCAGGCACTGCATCTCTAGCAAACCAGGTTTGCTAGTCTCTAAGGGGCCACAGGCCTCTGACACCAGGCACTGCATCTCTAGCAAACCAGGTTTGCTAGTCTCTAAGGGGCCACAGGCCTCTGACACCAGGCACTGCATCTCTAGCAAACCAGGTTTGCTAGTCTCTAAGGGGCCACAGGCCTCTGACACCAGGCACTGCATCTCTAGCAAACCAGGTTTGCTAGTCTCTAAGGGGCCACAGGCCTCTGACACCAGGCACTGCATCTCTAGCAAACCAGGTTTGCTAGTCTCTAAGGGGCCACAGGGGCCTGACACCAGGCACTGCATCTCTAGCAAACCAGGTTTGCTAGTCTCTAAGGGGCCACAGGGGCCTGACACCAGGCACTGCATCTCTAGCAAACCAAGTTTGCTAGTCTCTAAGGGGCCACAGGCCTCTGACACCAGGCACTGCATCTCTAGCAAACCAAGTTTGCTAGTCTCTAAGGGGCCACAGGTCTGTGACACCAGGCACTGCATCTCTAGCAAACCAAGTTTGCTAGTCTCTAAGGGGCCACAGGTCTGTGACACCAGGCACTGCATCTCTAGCAAACCAAGTTTGCTAGTCTCTAAGGGGCCACAGGCCTCTGACACCAGGCACTGCATCTCTAGCAAACCAAGTTTGCTAGTCTCTAAGGGGCCACAGGTCTGTGACACCAGGCACTGCATCTCTAGCAAACCAAGTTTGCTAGTCTCTAAGGAGCCACAGGTCTGTGACACCAGGCACTGCATCTCTAGCAAACCAAGTTTGCTAGTCTCTAAGGGGCCACAGGGGCCTGACACCAGGCACTGCATCTCTAGCAAACCAGGTTTGCTAGTCTCTAAGGGGCCACAGGGGCCTGACACCAGGCACTGCATCTCTAGCAAACCAGGTTTGCTAGTCTCTAAGGGGCCACAGGGGCCTGACACCAGGCACTGCATCTCTAGCAAACCACGTTTGCTAGTCTCTAAGGGGCCACAGGCCTGACACCAGGCACTGCATCTCTAGCAAACCAGGTTTGCTAGTCTCTAAGGGGCCACAGGTCTCTGACACAAGGCACTGCATCTCTAGCAAACCAAGTTTGCTAGTCTCTAAGGGGCCACAGGTCTCTGACACAAGGCACTGCATCGCTAGCAAACCAAGTTTGCTAGTCTCTAAGGGGCCACAGGTCTCTGACACAAGGCACTGCATCTCTAGCAAACCAAGTTTGCTAGTCTCTAAGGGGCCACAGGTCTCTGACACAAGGCACTGCATCTCTAGCAAACCAAGTTTGCTAGTCTCTAAGGGGCCACAGGTCTGTGACACAAGGCACTGCATCTCTAGCAAACCAGGTTTGCTAGTCTCTAAGGGGCCACAGGTCTGTGACACAAGGCACTGCATCTCTAGCAAACCAGGTTTGCTAGTCTCTAAGGGGCCACAGGCCTGACACCAGGCACTGCATCTCTAGCAAACCAGGTTTGCTAGTCTCTAAGGGGCCACAGGCCTGACACCAGGCACTGCATCTCTAGCAACCCAGGTTTGCTAGTCTCTAAGGGGCCACAGGCCTGACACCAGGCACTGCATCTCTAGCAAACCAGGTTTGTTAGTCTCTAAGGGGCCACAGGCCTGACACCAGGCACTGCATCTCTAGCAAACCAGGTTTGCTAGTCTCTAAGGGGCCACAGGGGCCTGACACCAGGCACTGCATCTCTAGCAAACCAGGTTTGCTAGTCTCTAAGGGGCCACAGGCCTCTGACACCAGGCACTGCATCTCTAGCAAACCAGGTTTGCTAGTCTCTAAGGGGCCACAGGTCTCTGACACCAGGCACTGCATCTCTAGCAAACCAAGTTTGCTAGTCTCTAAGGGGCCACAGGCCTCTGACACCAGGCACTGCATCTCTAGCAAACCAAGTTTGCTAGTCTCTAAGGGGCCACAGGCCTCTGACACCAGGCACTGCATCTCTAGCAAACCAAGTTTGCTAGTCTCTATGGGGCCACAGGTCTGTGACACCAGGCACTGCATCTCTAGCAAACCAAGTTTGCTAGTCTCTAAGGGGCCACAGGTCTGTGACACCAGGCACTGCATCTCTAGCAAACCAAGTTTGCTAGTCTCTAAGGGGCCACAGGCCTCTGACACCAGGCACTGCATCTCTAGCAAACCAGGTTTGCTAGTCTCTAAGGGGCCACAGGGGCCTGACACCAGGCACTGCATCTCTAGCAAACCAGGTTTGCTAGTCTCTAAGGGGCCACAGTGGCCTGACACCAGGCACTGCATGTCTAGCAAACCAGGTTTGCTAGTCTCTAAGGGGCCACAGGCCTCTGACACCAGGCACTGCATCTCTAGCAAACCAAGTTTGCTAGTCTCTAAGGGGCCACAGGCCTCTGACACCAGGCACTGCATCTCTAGCAAACCAAGTTTGCTAGTCTCTAAGGGGCCACAGGCCTCTGACACCAGGCACTGCATCTCTAGCAAACCAAGTTTGCTAGTCTCTAAGGGGCCACAGGTCTGTGACACCAGGCACTGCATCTCTAGCAAACCAAGTTTGCTAGTCTCTAAGGGGCCACAGGTCTGTGACACCAGGCACTGCATCTCTAGCAAAGCAAGTTTGCTAGTCTCTAAGGGGCCACAGGTCTCTGACACCAGGCACTGCATCTCTAGCAAACCAAGTTTGCTAGTCTCTAAGGGGCCACAGGTCTGTGACACCAGGCACTGCATCTCTAGCAAACCAAGTTTGCTAGTCTCTAAGGGGCCACAGGGGCCTGACACCAGGCACTGCATCTCTAGCAAACCAGGTTTGCTAGTCTCTAAGGGGCCACAGGGGCCTGACACCAGGCACTGCATCTCTAGCAAACCAGTTTTGCTAGTCTCTAAGGGGCCACAGGGGCCTGACACCAGGCACTGCATCTCTAGCAAACCAAGTTTGCTAGTCTCTAAGGGGCCACAGGTCTGTGACACCAGGCACTGCATCTCTAGCAAACCAGGTTTGCTAGTCTCTAAGGGGCCACAGGGGCCTGACACCAGGCACTGCATCTCTAGCAAACCAGGTTTGCTAGTCTCTAAGGGGCCACAGGGGCCTGACACCAGGCACTGCATCTCTAGCAAACCAAGTTTGCTAGTCTCTAAGGGGCCACAGGTCTCTGACACAAGGCACTGCATCTCTAGCAAACCAAGTTTGCTTGTCTCTAAGGGGCCACAGGCCTGACACCAGGCACTGCATCTCTAGCAAACCAGGTTTGCTAGTCTCTAAGGGGCCACAGGCCTGACACCAGGCACTGCATCTCTAGCAAACCAGGTTTGCTAGTCTCTAAGGGGCCACAGGCCTGACACCAGGCACTGCATCTCTAGCAAAACAGGTTTGCTAGTCTCTAAGGGGCCACAGGCCTGACACCAGGCACTGCATCTCTAGCAAACCAGGTTTGCTAGTCTCTAAGGGGCCACAGGTCTCTGACACAAGGCACTGCATCTCTAGCAAACCAAGTTTGCTAGTCTCTAAGGGGCCACAGGTCTCTGACACAAGGCACTGCATCGCTAGCAAACCAAGTTTGCTAGTCTCTAAGGGGCCACAGGTCTCTGACACAAGGCACTGCATCTCTAGCAAAGCAAGTTTGCTAGTCTCTAAGGGGCCACAGGTCTCTGACACAAGGCACTGCATCTCTAGCAAACCAAGTTTGCTAGTCTCTAAGGGGCCACAGGTCTGTGACACAAGGCACTGCATCTCTAGCAAACCAGGTTTGCTAGTCTCTAAGGGGCCACAGGTCTGTGACACAAGGCACTGCATCTCTAGCAAACCAGGTTTGCTAGTCTCTAAGGGGCCACAGGTCTCTGACACAAGGCACTGCATCGCTAGCAAACCAAGTTTGCTAGTCTCTAAGGGGCCACAGGTCTCTGACACCAGGCACTGCATCTCTAGCAAACCAGGTTTGCTAGTCTCTAAGGGGCCACAGGCCTGTGACACCAGGCACTGCATCTCTAGCAAACCAGGTTTGCTAGTCTCTAAGGGGCCACAGGGGCCTGACACCAGGCACTGCATCTCTAGCAAACCAGGTTTGCTAGTCTCTAAGGGGCCACAGGGGCCTGACACCAGGCACTGCATCTCTAGCAAACCAGGTTTGCTAGTCTCTAAGGGGCCACAGGGGCCTGACACCAGGCACTGCATCTCTAGCAAACCAGGTTTGCTAGTCTCTAAGGGGCCACAGGGGCCTGACACCAGGCACTGCATCTCTAGCAAACCAGGTTTGCTAGTCTCTAAAGGGCCACAGGCCTCTGACACCAGGCACTGCATCTCTAGCAAACCAGGTTTGCTAGTCTCTAAGGGGCCACAGGCCTCTGACACCAGGCACTGCATCTCTAGCAAACCAGGTTTGCTAGTCTCTAAGGGGCCACTGGCCTCTGACACCAGGCACTGCATCACTAGCAAACCAGGTTTGCTAGTCTCTAAGGGGCCACAGGCCTCTGACACCAGGCACTGCATCTCTAGCAAACCAGGTTTGCTAGTCTCTAAGGGGCCACAGGGGCCTGACACCAGGCACTGCATCTCTAGCAAACCAGGTTTGCTAGTCTCTAAGGGGCCACAGGGGCCTGACACCAGGCACTGCATCTCTAGCAAACCAGGTTTGCTAGTCTCTAAGGGGCCACAGGCCTCTGACACCAGGCACTGCATCTCTAGCAAACCAGGTTTGCTAGTCTCTAAGGGGCCACAGGTCTCTGACACCAGGCACTGCATCTCTAGCAAACCAAGTTTGCTAGTCTCTAAGGGGCCACAGGCCTCTGACACCAGGCACTGCATCTCTAGCAAACCAAGTTTGCTAGTCTCTAAGGGGCCACAGGGGCCTGACACCAGGCACTGCATCTCTAGCAAACCAGGTTTGCTAGTCTCTAAGGGGCCACAGGGGCCTGACACCAGGCACTGCATCTCTAGCAAACCAGGTTTGCTAGTCTCTAAGGGGCCACAGGGGCCTGACACCAGGCACTGCATCTCTAGCAAACCAGGTTTGCTAGTCTCTAAGGGGCCACAGTGGCCTGACACCAGGCACTGCATCTCTAGCAAACCAGGTTTGCTAGTCTCTAAGGGGCCACAGGGGCCTGACACCAGGCACTGCATCTCTAGCAAACCAGGTTTGCTAGTCTCTAAGGGGCCACAGGTCTCTGACACAAGGCACTGCATCGCTAGCAAACCAAGTTTGCTAGTCTCTAAGGGGCCACAGGTCTCTGACACAAGGCACTGCATCGCTAGCAAACCAAGTTTGCTAGTCTCTAAGGGGCCACAGGTCTCTGACACCAGGCACTGCATCTCTAGCAAACCAGGTTTGCTAGTCTCTAAGGGGCCACAG
>NW_027053428.1:0-32382 GCF_011386835.1 Chrysemys picta bellii
GGGACGCCGAGCCCTGAGTATTGGGCGGGGCTTGGCTGATCAAGGGGCCCATAAAAGCGGCCGCCCAGCCGGGCAGCGCTACAGCTGCGAGCAGCGGAAGCAAACAAACAGGGCGGCTAACAGGGGAGTTTGAGAGGGAGTTCTCATTGGAGGAGAAGGTGCCTGTATTTGCATCTGTCCTTGTTGGTCTTGTGTGTTGGTTTGTAGGGGCCGGCAGGGGCTGGGGGCTGTGAGGGACGCCGAGCCCTGAGTATTGGGCGGGGCTTGGCTGATCAAGGGGCCCATAAAAGCGGCCTCCCAGCCTAGCAGCGCTACAGCTGCGAGCAGCGGAAGCAAACAAACAGGGCGGCTAACAGGGGAGTTTGAGAGGGAGTTCTCATTGGAGGAGAAGGTGCCTGTATTTGCATCTGTCCTTGTTGGTCTTGTGTGTTGGTTTGGAGGGGCCGGCAGGGGCTGGGGGCTGTGAGGGACGCCGAGCCCTGAGTATTGGGCGGGGCTTGGCTGATCAAGGGGCCCATAAAAGCGGCCGCCCAGCCGGGCAGCGCTACAGCTGCGAGCAGCGGAAGCAAACAAACAGGGCGGCTAACAGGGGAGTTTGAGAGGGAGTTCTCATTGGAGGAGAAGGTGCCTGTATTTGCATCTGTCCTTGTTGGTCTTGTGTGTTGGTTTGTAGGGGCCGGCAGGGGCTGGGGGCTGTGAGGGACGCCGAGCCCTGAGTATTGGGCGGGGCTTGGCTGATCAAGGGGCCCATAAAAGCGGCCGGGCAGCGCTACAGCTGCGAGCAGCGGAAGCAAACAAACAGGGCGGCTAACAGGGGAGTTTGAGAGGGAGTTCTCATTGGAGGAGAAGGTGCCTGTATTTGCATCTGTCCTTGTTGGTCTTGTGTGTTGGTTTGTAGGGGCCGGCAGGGGCTGGGGGCTGTGAGGGACGCCGAGCCCTGAGTATTGGGCGGGGCTTGGCTGATCAAGGGGCCCATAAAACCGGCCGCCCAGCCGGGCAGCGCTACAGCTGCGAGCAGCGGAAGCAAACAAACAGGGCGGCTAACAGGGGAGTTTGAGAGGGAGTTCTCATTGGAGGAGAAGGTGCCTGTATTTGCATCTGTCCTTGTTGGTCTTGTGTGTTGGTTTGTAGGGGCCGGCGGGGCTGGGGGCTGTGAGGGACGCCGAGCCCTGAGTATTGGGCGGGGCTTGGCTGATCAAGGGGCCCATAAAAGCGGCCGCCCAGCCGGGCAGCGCTACAGCTGCGAGCAGCGGAAGCAAACAAACAGGGCGGCTAACAGGGGAGTTTGAGAGGGAGTTCTCATTGGAGGAGAAGGTGCCTGTATTTGCATCTGTCCTTGTTGGTCTTGTGTGTTGGTTTGTAGGGGCCGGCAGGGGCTGGGGGCTGTGAGGGACGCCGAGCCCTGAGTATTGGGCGGGGCTTGGCTGATCAAGGGGCCCATAAAAGCGGCCGCCCAGCCGGGCAGCGCTACAGCTGCGAGCAGCGGAAGCAAACAAACAGGGCGGCTAACAGGGGAGTTTGAGAGGGAGTTCTCATTGGAGGAGAAGGTGCCTGTATTTGCATCTGTCCTTGTTGGTCTTGTGTGTTGGTTTGTAGGGGCCGGCAGGGGCTGGGGGCTGTGAGGGACGCCGAGCCCTGAGTATTGGGCGGGGCTTGGCTGATCAAGGGGCCCATAAAAGCGGCCTCCCAGCCGGGCAGCGCTACAGCTGCGAGCAGCGGAAGCAAACAAACAGGGCGGCTAACAGGGGAGTTTGAGAGGGAGTTCTCATTGGAGGAGAAGGTGCCTGTATTTGCATCTGTCCTTGTTGGTCTTGTGTGTTGGTTTGGAGGGGCCGGCAGGGGCTGGAGGCTGTGAGGGACGCCGAGCCCTGAGTATTGGGCGGGGCTTGGCTGATCAAGGGGCCCATAAAAGCGGCCGCCCAGCCGAGCAGCGCTACAGCTGCGAGCAGCGGAAGCAAACAAACAGGGCGGCTAACAGGGGAGTTTGAGAGGGAGTTCTCATTGGAGGAGAAGGTTCCTGTATTTGCATCTGTCCTTGTTGGTCTTGTGTGTTGGTTTGGAGGGGCCGGTAGGGGCTGGGGGCTGTGAGGGACGCCGAGCCCTGAGTATTGGGCGGGGCTTGGCTGATCAAGGGGCCCATAAAAGCGGCCGCCCAGCCGGGCAGCGCTACAGCTGCGAGCAGCGGAAGCAAACAAACAGGGCGGCTAACAGGGGAGTTTGAGAGGGAGTTCTCATTGGAGGAGAAGGTACCTGTATTTGCATCTGTCCCTGTTGGTCTTGTGTGTTGGTTTGGAGGGGCCGGTAGGTGCTGGGGGCTGTGAGGGACGCCGAGCGCTGAGTATTGGGCGGGGCTTGGCGATCAAGGGGCCCATAAAAGCGGCCGCCCAGCCGGGCAGCGCTACAGCTGCGAGCAGCGGAAGCAAACAAACAGGGCGGCTAACAGGGGAGTTTGAGAGGGAGTTCTCATTGGAGGAGAAGGTGCCTGTATTTGCATCTGTCCTTGTTGGTCTTGTGTGTTGGTTTGGAGGGGCCGGCAGGGGCTGGGGGCTGTGAGGGATGCCGAGCCCTGAGTATTGGGCGGGGCTTGGCTGATCAAGGGGCCCATAAAAGCGGCCGCCCAGCCGGGCAGCGCTACAGCTGCGAGCAGCGGAAGCAAACAAACAGGGCGGCTAACAGGGGAGTTTGAGAGGGAGTTCTCATTGGAGGAGAAGGTGCCTGTATTTGCATCTGTCCTTGTTGGTCTTGTGTGTTGGTTTGGAGGGGCCGGCAGGGGCTGGGGTCTGTGAGGGACGCCGAGCCCTGAGTATTGGGCGGGGCTTGGCTGATCAAGGGGCCCATAAAAGCGGCCGCCCAGCCGGGCAGCGCTACAGCTGCGAGCAGCGGAAGCAAACAAACAGGGCGGCTAACAGGGGAGTTTGAGAGGGAGTTCTCATTGGAGGAGAAGGTGCCTGTATTTGCATCTGTCCTTGTTGGTCTTGTGTGTTGGTTTGTAGGGGCCGGCAGGGGCTGGGGGCTGTGAGGGACGCCGAGCCCTGAGTATTGGGCGGGGCTTGGCTGATCAAGGGGCCCATAAAAGCGGCCGCCCAGCCGGGCAGCGCTACAGCTGCGAGCAGCGGAAGCAAACAAACAGGGCGGCTAACAGGGGAGTTTGAGAGGGAGTTCTCATTGGAGGAGAAGGTGCCTGTATTTGCATCTGTCCTTGTTGGTCTTGTGTGTTGGTTTGTAGGGGCCGGCAGGGGCTGGGGGCTGTGAGGGACCCCGAGCCCTGAGTATTGGGCGGGGCTTGGCTGATCAAGGGGCCCATAAAAGCGGCCGCCCAGCCGGGCAGCGCTACAGCTGCGAGCAGCGGAAGCAAACAAACAGGGCGGCTAACAGGGGAGTTTGAGAGGGAGTTCTCATTGGAGGAGAAGGTGCCTGTATTTGCATCTGTCCTTGTTGGTCTTGTGTGTTGGTTTGGAGGGGCCGGCAGGGGCTGGGGGCTGTGAGGGACGCCGAGCCCTGAGTATTGGGCGGGGCTTGGCTGATCAAGGGGCCCATAAAAGCGGCCGCCCAGCCGGGCAGCGCTACAGCTGCGAGCAGCGGAAGCAAACAAACAGGGCGGCTAACAGGGGAGTTTGAGAGGGAGTTCTCATTGGAGGAGAAGGTGCCTGTATTTGCATCTGTCCTTGTTGGTCTTGTGTGTTGGTTTGGAGGGGCCGGCAGGGGCTGGGGGCTGTGAGGGACGCCGAGCCCTGAGTATTGGGCGGGGCTTGGCTGATCAAGGGGCCCATAAAAGCGGCCGCCCAGCCGGGCAGCGCTACAGCTGCGAGCAGCGGAAGCAAACAAACAGGGCGGCTAACAGGGGAGTTTGAGAGGGAGTTCTCATTGGAGGAGAAGGTGCCTGTATTTGCATCTGTCCTTGTTGGTCTTGTGTGTTGGTTTGGAGGGGCCGGCAGGGGCTGGGGGCTGTGAGGGACGCCGAGCCCTGAGTATTGGGCGGGGCTTGGCTGATCAAGGGGCCCATAAAAGCGGCCGCCCAGCCGGGCAGCGCTACAGCTGCGTGCAGCGGAAGCAAACAAACAGGGCGGCTAACAGGGGAGTTTGAGAGGGAGTTCTCATTGGAGGAGAAGGTGCCTGTATTTGCATCTGTCCTTGTTGGTCTTGTGTGTTGGTTTGTAGGGGCCGGCAGGGGCTGGGGGCTGTGAGGGACGCCGAGCCCTGAGTATTGGGCGGGGCTTGGCTGATCAAGGGGCCCATAAAAGCGGCCGCCCAGCCGGGCAGCGCTACAGCTGCGAGCAGCGGAAGCAAACAAACAGGGCGGCTAACAGGGGAGTTTGAGAGGTGTTGTGAGAGGCTACCGGTGTGGTGCTTCTGCTTTCTCCTGTTGATATCACTCGGCTGCGTGCGTGTGTTCCCTCTGTGTGCTGCCCCAGCTCTGCGCAGATAGCTGACACAGCAGACCCGACGAGAATTCCCAATAACCACAGAGTCTACTAAGATACAAAGGCACCTCGGCCAGGTTTATTGCGATCTCGGACACAATTGCAGTTCCCCGTAGATTACTTAGTCTACCGGGCATACTACTAATAGATGTCTCTTGGCAAGAACCCGGCTCAGTGGCGGGACTTTCCACTGCCCCCGTGGCCGGACAAAGACACCACCCCAGGGACACATTCTTATACACAGGTACAAACAAGTTGCACATCACTCCTGACGTATTGAGGTTCAACCCCTCTACGTAGCAAGGTACAACCCCTCTACGTAGTAAGGTGCCGCCTCTCACCTTGTACATGTTGGTTCGATCAAAACAACTCTATCCATCATTTTACCCTTTTGCCCCTGTCATTGGGATGGGTCGGCCTGTTCCATGTTATCTGTGGAATGTTCCGGTATGGTATGTCTTGGTACCATGTTTATACTTTAACTTTGCTAGGTGAATATATATTTATGCAATATCAGCCCTTTCCTTGCCAACTTCTGTGAGCAGGGCCTGCCTTTTGCTCACAGCTTAACTTTGCTTTCTATGCTAGCAAAGCCTTGACCATTACTTTAGTTTGGTTCAGGCTTCATACTGGGCCTTCATTAGGCCTTTACCATGTTGCCTTCACTTACTACATTCCCCCACTTTTTGTCTTTTTAAGGGGAGGATGTTTACTCATCGTCCCGGAAAAGCATAATGCATGGACTGAAGATAACCCAGTGGGCTAAACACTTATATGGTTACCTTCTTTTATTATTCATACACTTATGCCCCATCCGTCTGTTTAGTCTGCACATTCCCTCGTACGACTGGCAGACAGATTTTATTATCCAATTATTTTTTAGTCCCTTATGGTGGGCCTGGGAATGTTAGGCCCGGGACCATGACTGAGGAATGTAGTATTATGATTGAGCCTTAGAGGCACTTCCAAATAATTAATATATATCAATTATATGGATATGGCTTATATATTTGGCGTGTGTATGGGCATATATGTATAGTATGTATGTGTACATATGACACCACCTTATATCTAAGCATAACCATGTTTTTCCAGTCCGGTGTTGTACTCTGTCCCTTTTACTTTGGTGACACAGATAGAAACGCACTCTTATTAGGGCAATTCTAGTTATTACCTGTCTCATTAGTAGTAGTAGGCTGAGTGTTTTGAAATATTGGGATAGGGATTGTGATAGTGTGTCCCACAGTGCTATGTATATGAGAAGTAAAACAGAAATTTGGAGTAGTGACACTACCACTGAGGCCTTTATATAGAAATATATCGTAATTAGTTACTACCCAGTACTGTCCATTCATGTTATAGGTTACCCTTACTGCTAGTTGTCACTCTCTGGTTAGCTTCACTGGGCAGGAAATAGAAGTGGTTAACGTCTCTGTTCCATTGGTTGCATGGCTCTGCGATACACCAGTAGTTGACATAGATCCAGTTGTTTGTTATGGATGCTGTCTTCCAGATAACCTACTGAATGGACAGTAACCAATTTATCAAATAGTGCTGTGTCAGGATGTAGTATTGGTACTCAGACACTGAACAAGATTGTTTTGAATAACATGTGCCTCAGTTAGGATGCAGTGTCACTGACCCAAATTATGACTGGTACTAACAGGCAATTTGTTTACCCAATTTGTAGTTACTATGTAACTTTTTGTTTGTTTACCACAGTGTTTTTTTCTTGCCTTCATGTTGTTTGCTGCCATTCATTTGTTGATTTTTACATGTGTGTTGGTTAAACAGTTTAGCAAGGTTATGCATATTGTAAATGTTGTACACCAATAATACAATTCAGCAATAAGACAACAGTACAACAATAATACAGTAGTACAGCAATAATACAGTTGTTTTTACATAGTGACCAAGTTGAAATTAAATGATGGCTTATTCTGATCCAGCTAGTGGTTTTTAGCTGATTTTAACTTAATTGTCCATATATGGTAGATAGAGGTGTATTTAACCAGTCTCTTATTTATAAAGCACTTCATTTTTCTGTTCTTGATGCTTGGCAGTTTCTTCACTGTATACTGATATCATCTGGTGTCTTCAGGGTGTGATATTTTTTGGTGTCTTTGGTCTGTGGGATGCAACTTAAACAGCTAGTTAGTTAACATAATAAAGGATTTTTGTTTGTTTCTTTTTTGTTTTTGTTTTTAGTAACTTAAACTTAATACACAGTTTAACTTAGTTTGTTTACAATGTAATAGGGACCAAGCCTTTTATAACACAAGCTATACTTTTGCAATTGTTGTATAGACATTCATTTTCATTTGAAGTGCATTACTAATATTTTTATACGAAATGTAATGCTTAACGGCTAAAATAAATGCTCACAATCTTCTATGAGAAGGTGTATTGCTTTCCCTTGCTGAACAATTTGTTTCAGCAAAGGAGTTAACAGAATTTTTACTAAGCTTTTTAGAGTTAATTTGCTTGTGATACCAATTTCACTTTTGTTAACTGTTTAGAAGCACAACTTTAACAACCACTGCTTCCCATTAACATAACATAACAAAAGAAAAGCATAAAAAATTAAACTAATTATAAAATTAAACCAAAATAAATTTTAAATACAGTACTTTGAGGGTATTTGAAGGTATACTTTCATGATGCTTTGCTATGTTTGGGAGCCAAAGGTGGAAACCTGTTGAAAACATGGAAACCTGTTGAAATTGTTTGGTTAGCTTTATGCATAAATTGTTATTTTAAAACATTTTGGTTATGACATTCTTATAACTATATTTAAACGTACAAACAAGTTTATAAAAAGCCCAAAAAAGAAATTAACATTTTGTTAATATTATCTTTACTTTAATGTTGAAGGTTTCCCCTTACATTTTTTCTTTGAATAACAAAATTTTTTTTTAAAAACAAAACAAAACTGTGATTGATAAGAGAATATTTTTTGTTTGCAATTGCATTATTTGTTGAGGCAGAAATATATGGAAATATATGTACATATATTTGTAACTGAAACCTTTTTGAACTTTGCACAAAAAATTGGTGCTAATAATGATTATACTTCAACCATGATCTTAAAATAGTGTGGTACCACTATTATAAATTTTTAAAAGGGTATAAAATTGACTTTTGTTGCAACAAAATAAAAACTAATAGTCACGTGACACACAACATACAGCACAAAACAACACACATGACATACAGGACAAACTTACAATTAACAACAAATGGCGCCAGAATTCTATTTATAACTATACATGGTAAGGCAAAATAAAATAAAATAAAAATAAAAATAAAAAGGGTTAAACATTTGAATAACCAAATTATTTCTTTATTTAAAACTTGTAACATAAATTGGTAAAAAATATATTACTATTTGCTAAATGTATTGTATTAATTTAGTAACAAGGAATTTTGCATTACTTTATATTTAACTTATTTTAAAACTCTGCTATATGAAAATAAGAAAAGCCCATGTTTCAAATATTAATAAGTGGTTAGGATTTGAAGCAGAGTGTGCATTTCTGTTGCTTGGCAACCATATCTTCAAGAAAGTTAGGAATAATTTCAGCTGTTGCATTCCTGAAGGGTTAAAATACTTAATTTACTGGAATTTATTTAAAGTAAAGTTTTTACCTTGTTTTCTTTTTGTTTCTTGTTTTATTCTGTTTTCAATTGCTGTATATTTTGGAGGTTTCTGTAAAAACTGTAACTTTTAACTTTTTAAAACAAAAAGAGAGCAGAATTGAGGAGAGGTGGGGGAAAGAGGGGGGGTGAAGAGCAATCTAGGAAGGTAGTGAGACCTGAGCCAAGAGAGATTAACTTTATCAAGATATTTGAAAGTACAGGCAGCAGCAGCAAATTTAACAAACTAAGAAAGCATATAAAGGACAAAACTTAACCGGTATGTAAAAATATTTGAGAAAGACAATTCTATTTTCAAATATGAGTGCGGAGTGTGGTTCCGTGGGTCAAAACAGTTGGGAACCTGCACAGTTAGGAACCGTGCCCCTGTTTTTTATCCTGGCTTTGAGAGGAGAATGGGGGTAGTTACCTGCTCTTGTAAAACTTGAATTTGTTCCCCCAATGGCTGTTGCTTTTGTGTGCATGCCAGATGGATGGCAGGAGTGCCCTTTTTTGGTGCAGTTAACTGGTTTTGGGCAGCTCCATGTGTTATTGCATCAATTCTAGGTGTTAACCCATTTAATTTTGGTTTTTTACTTTGAAATGCTTTTTTATTCACTCCCCTGCGATCGAGTCGCAGCTCCTGTCTCCTAATGTGCTCTGTGAACTGTTCCATATTTTCCTTCATCTGATTTACCAATTCTGTGAAAGTATTATGTGCTACTCTTTCCTTCTGTGCACTTACTTGTCCCGTTCTGACAGGCACCAGTCTAGGTCTCAATTTAAGTTTAACTGGAACCTGGCTTTTATCATAAGGTAGTGGTTGCAATGCAGTGGACCCCGTTTCATCTTTTGATTTTACTAGGACCACGTTTTTCCACTTCTGTCCCCATTCTTCAGGCACAGGGTAGCTACCTGAAGCCTGCTGTTTACTACCAATATTTATAACAGGGGACGGCACTTTTTGCTTCTGCAGGTTTTCTACAGCTGTTTCCAATTTTTTATTTTCCTGCTTCACTTGCTCGAGCATATCATGAGTTTGGCCCGCCTGTTGCTGTGCTAACAGAGCTTGGGCTTTCCAGTGCTCAACTGCCCGGGTTACCTCTTCTACTCCTCCTGTTTTTTCTGTGACTTGTTTGGCCAGCATTCCAACATGCTGTCTGAGCCGTCTCACTACCAGAGGCATGAGTTGCAAAATTCTTGCTTTTTTACTCTTATTACTGTTTCTCAGAGCCTCGGTTTCTACCATCGCTCTACATAAGCCAGTCCATGTTTCCCCACTCTCTTTTTTAAATTCATATGGACCCCCCTTACTGGCAATCCAGCGGGTCCAACAATCATCAAACTCCGTGGGGATCATGAGGGAGGGGATAAGGGGGTTCCCTAGCTCGAGGTTTACTGCCATGTTAGATCGCGATTCCTACCACGGCAGTTTTGCTTACTCACCAGATCAGCGGTCGGGGTCACCAGTGTTGTGAGAGGCTACCGGTGTGGTGCTTCTGCTTTCTCCTGTTGATATCACTCGGCTGCGTGCGTGTGTTCCCTCTGTGTGCTGCCCCAGCTCTGCGCAGATAGCTGACACAGCAGACCCGACGAGAATCCCCAATAACCACAGAGTCTACTAAGATACAAAGGCACCTCGGCCAGGTTTATTGCGATCTCGGACACAATTGCAGTTCCCCGTAGATTACTTAGTCTACCGGGCATACTACTAATAGATGTCTCTTGGCAAGGACCCGGCTCAGTGGCGGGACTTTCCACTGCCCCCGTGGCCGGACAAAGACACCACCCCAGGGACACATTCTTATACACAGGTACAAACAAGTTACACATCACTCCTGACGTATTGAGGTTCAACCCCTCTACGTAGCAAGGTACAACCCCTCTACGTAGTAAGGTGCCGCCTCTCACCTTGTACATGTTGGTTCGATCAAAACAACTCTATCCATCATTTTACCCTTTTGCCCCTGTCATTGGGATGGGTCGGCCTGTTCCATGTTATCTGTGGAATGTTCCGGTATGGTATGTCTTGGTACCATGTTTATACTTTAACTTTGCTAGGTGAATATATATTTATGCAATATCAGCCCTTTCCTTGCCAACTTCTGTGAGCAGGGCCTGCCTTTTGCTCACAGCTTAACTTTGCTTTCTATGCTAGCAAAGCCTTGACCATTACTTTAGTTTGGTTCAGGCTTCATACTGGGCCTTCATTAGGCCTTTACCATGTTGCCTTCACTTACTACATTCCCCCACTTTTTGTCTTTTTAAGGGGAGGATGTTTACTCATCGTCCCGGAAAAGCATAATGCATGGACTGAAGATAACCCAGTGGGCTAAACACTTATATGGTTACCTTCTTTTATTATTCATACACTTATGCCCCATCCGTCTGTTTAGTCTGCACATTCCCTCGTACGACTGGCAGACAGATTTTATTATCCAATTATTTTTTAGTCCCTTATGGTGGGCCTGGGAATGTTAGGCCCGGGACCATGACTGAGGAATGTAGTATTATGATTGAGCCTTAGAGGCACTTCCAAATAATTAATATATATCAATTATATGGATATGGCTTATATATTTGGCGTGTGTATGGGCATATATGTATAGTATGTATGTGTACATATGACACCACCTTATATCTAAGCATAACCATGTTTTTCCAGTCCGGTGTTGTACTCTGTCCCTTTTACTTTGGTGACACAGATAGAAACGCACTCTTATTAGGGCAATTCTAGTTATTACCTGTCTCATTAGTAGTAGTAGGCTGAGTGTTTTGAAATATTGGGATAGGGATTGTGATAGTGTGTCCCACAGTGCTATGTATATGAGAAGTAAAACAGAAATTTGGAGTAGTGACACTACCACTGAGGCCTTTATATAGAAATATATCGTAATTAGTTACTACCCAGTACTGTCCATTCATGTTATAGGTTACCCTTACTGCTAGTTGTCACTCTCTGGTTAGCTTCACTGGGCAGGAAATAGAAGTGGTTAACGTCTCTGTTCCATTGGTTGCATGGCTCTGCGATACACCAGTAGTTGACATAGATCCAGTTGTTTGTTATGGATGCTGTCTTCCAGATAACCTACTGAATGGACAGTAACCAATTTATCAAATAGTGCTGTGTCAGGATGTAGTATTGGTACTCAGACACTGAACAAGATTGTTTTGAATAACATGTGCCTCAGTTAGGATGCAGTGTCACTGACCCAAATTATGACTGGTACTAACAGGCAATTTGTTTACCCAATTTGTAGTTACTATGTAACTTTTTGTTTGTTTACCACAGTGTTTTTTTCTTGCCTTCATGTTGTTTGCTGCCATTCATTTGTTGATTTTTACATGTGTGTTGGTTAAACAGTTTAGCAAGGTTATGCATATTGTAAATGTTGTACACCAATAATACAATTCAGCAATAAGACAACAGTACAACAATAATACAGTAGTACAGCAATAATACAGTTGTTTTTACATAGTGACCAAGTTGAAATTAAATGATGGCTTATTCTGATCCAGCTAGTGGTTTTTAGCTGATTTTAACTTAATTGTCCATATATGGTAGATAGAGGTGTATTTAACCAGTCTCTTATTTATAAAGCACTTCATTTTTCTGTTCTTGATGCTTGGCAGTTTCTTCACTGTATACTGATATCATCTGGTGTCTTCAGGGTGTGATATTTTTTGGTGTCTTTGGTCTGTGGGATGCAACTTAAACAGCTAGTTAGTTAACATAATAAAGGATTTTTGTTTGTTTCTTTTTTGTTTTTGTTTTTAGTAACTTAAACTTAATACACAGTTTAACTTAGTTTGTTTACAATGTAATAGGGACCAAGCCTTTTATAACACAAGCTATACTTTTGCAATTGTTGTATAGACATTCATTTTCATTTGAAGTGCATTACTAATATTTTTATACGAAATGTAATGCTTAACGGCTAAAATAAATGCTCACAATCTTCTATGAGAAGGTGTATTGCTTTCCCTTGCTGAACAATTTGTTTCAGCAAAGGAGTTAACAGAATTTTTACTAAGCTTTTTAGAGTTAATTTGCTTGTGATACCAATTTCACTTTTGTTAACTGTTTAGAAGCACAACTTTAACAACCACTGCTTCCCATTAACATAACATAACAAAAGAAAAGCATAAAAAATTAAACTAATTATAAAATTAAACCAAAATAAATTTTAAATACAGTACTTTGAGGGTATTTGAAGGTATACTTTCATGATGCTTTGCTATGTTTGGGAGCCAAAGGTGGAAACCTGTTGAAAACATGGAAACCTGTTGAAATTGTTTGGTTAGCTTTATGCATAAATTGTTATTTTAAAACATTTTGGTTATGACATTCTTATAACTATATTTAAACGTACAAACAAGTTTATAAAAAGCCCAAAAAAGAAATTAACATTTTGTTAATATTATCTTTACTTTAATGTTGAAGGTTTCCCCTTACATTTTTTCTTTGAATAACAAAAATTTTTTTTAAAAACAAAACAAAACTGTGATTGATAAGAGAATATTTTTTGTTTGCAATTGCATTATTTGTTGAGGCAGAAATATATGGAAATATATGTACATATATTTGTAACTGAAACCTTTTTGAACTTTGCACAAAAAATTGGTGCTAATAATGATTATACTTCAACCATGATCTTAAAATAGTGTGGTACCACTATTATAAATTTTTAAAAGGGTATAAAATTGACTTTTGTTGCAACAAAATAAAAACTAATAGTCACGTGACACACAACATACAGCACAAAACAACACACATGACATACAGGACAAACTTACAATTAACAACAAATGGCGCCAGAATTCTATTTATAACTATACATGGTAAGGCAAAATAAAATAAAATAAAAATAAAAATAAAAAGGGTTAAACATTTGAATAACCAAATTATTTCTTTATTTAAAACTTGTAACATAAATTGGTAAAAAATATATTACTATTTGCTAAATGTATTGTATTAATTTAGTAACAAGGAATTTTGCATTACTTTATATTTAACTTATTTTAAAACTCTGCTATATGAAAATAAGAAAAGCCCATGTTTCAAATATTAATAAGTGGTTAGGATTTGAAGCAGAGTGTGCATTTCTGTTGCTTGGCAACCATATCTTCAAGAAAGTTAGGAATAATTTCAGCTGTTGCATTCCTGAAGGGTTAAAATACTTAATTTACTGGAATTTATTTAAAGTAAAGTTTTTACCTTGTTTTCTTTTTGTTTCTTGTTTTATTCTGTTTTCAATTGCTGTATATTTTGGAGGTTTCTGTAAAAACTGTAACTTTTAACTTTTTAAAACAAAAAGAGAGCAGAATTGAGGAGAGGTGGGGGAAAGAGGGGGGGTGAAGAGCAATCTAGGAAGGTAGTGAGACCTGAGCCAAGAGAGATTAACTTTATCAAGATATTTGAAAGTACAGGCAGCAGCAGCAAATTTAACAAACTAAGAAAGCATATAAAGGACAAAACTTAACCGGTATGTAAAAATATTTGAGAAAGACAATTCTATTTTCAAATATGAGTGCGGAGTGTGGTTCCGTGGGTCAAAACAGTTGGGAACCTGCACAGTTAGGAACCGTGCCCCTGTTTTTTATCCTGGCTTTGAGAGGAGAATGGGGGTAGTTACCTGCTCTTGTAAAACTTGAATTTGTTCCCCCAATGGCTGTTGCTTTTGTGTGCATGCCAGATGGATGGCAGGAGTGCCCTTTTTTGGTGCAGTTAACTGGTTTTGGGCAGCTCCATGTGTTATTGCATCAATTCTAGGTGTTAACCCATTTAATTTTGGTTTTTTACTTTGAAATGCTTTTTTATTCACTCCCCTGCGATCGAGTCGCAGCTCCTGTCTCCTAATGTGCTCTGTGAACTGTTCCATATTTTCCTTCATCTGATTTACCAATTCTGTGAAAGTATTATGTGCTACTCTTTCCTTCTGTGCACTTACTTGTCCCGTTCTGACAGGCACCAGTCTAGGTCTCAATTTAAGTTTAACTGGAACCTGGCTTTTATCATAAGGTAGTGGTTGCAATGCAGTGGACCCCGTTTCATCTTTTGATTTTACTAGGACCACGTTTTTCCACTTCTGTCCCCATTCTTCAGGCACAGGGTAGCTACCTGAAGCCTGCTGTTTACTACCAATATTTATAACAGGGGACGGCACTTTTTGCTTCTGCAGGTTTTCTACAGCTGTTTCCAATTTTTTATTTTCCTGCTTCACTTGCTCGAGCATATCATGAGTTTGGCCCGCCTGTTGCTGTGCTAACAGAGCTTGGGCTTTCCAGTGCTCAACTGCCCGGGTTACCTCTTCTACTCCTCCTGTTTTTTCTGTGACTTGTTTGGCCAGCATTCCAACATGCTGTCTGAGCCGTCTCACTACCAGAGGCATGAGTTGCAAAATTCTTGCTTTTTTACTCTTATTACTGTTTCTCAGAGCCTCGGTTTCTACCATCGCTCTACATAAGCCAGTCCATGTTTCCCCACTCTCTTTTTTAAATTCATATGGACCCCCCTTACTGGCAATCCAGCGGGTCCAACAATCATCAAACTCCGTGGGGATCATGAGGGAGGGGATAAGGGGGTTCCCTAGCTCGAGGTTTACTGCCATGTTAGATCGCGATTCCTACCACGGCAGTTTTGCTTACTCACCAGATCAGCGGTCGGGGTCACCAGTGTTGTGAGAGGCTACCGGTGTGGTGCTTCTGCTTTCTCCTGTTGATATCACTCGGCTGCGTGCGTGTGTTCCCTCTGTGTGCTGCCCCAGCTCTGCGCAGATAGCTGACACAGCAGACCCGACGAGAATCCCCAATAACCACAGAGTCTACTAAGATACAAAGGCACCTCGGCCAGGTTTATTGCGATCTCGGACACAATTGCAGTTCCCCGTAGATTACTTAGTCTACCGGGCATACTACTAATAGATGTCTCTTGGCAAGGACCCGGCTCAGTGGCGGGACTTTCCACTGCCCCCGTGGCCGGACAAAGACACCACCCCAGGGACACATTCTTATACACAGGTACAAACAAGTTACACATCACTCCTGACGTATTGAGGTTCAACCCCTCTACGTAGCAAGGTACAACCCCTCTACGTAGTAAGGTGCCGCCTCTCACCTTGTACATGTTGGTTCGATCAAAACAACTCTATCCATCATTTTACCCTTTTGCCCCTGTCATTGGGATGGGTCGGCCTGTTCCATGTTATCTGTGGAATGTTCCGGTATGGTATGTCTTGGTACCATGTTTATACTTTAACTTTGCTAGGTGAATATATATTTATGCAATATCAGCCCTTTCCTTGCCAACTTCTGTGAGCAGGGCCTGCCTTTTGCTCACAGCTTAACTTTGCTTTCTATGCTAGCAAAGCGTTGACCATTACTTTAGTTTGGTTCAGGCTTCATACTGGGCCTTCATTAGGCCTTTACCATGTTGCCTTCACTTACTACAAGAGGGAGTTCTCATTGGAGGAAAAGGTGCCTGTATTTGCATCTGTCCTTGTTGGTCTTGTGTGTTGGTTTGTAGGGGCCGGCAGGGGCTGGGGGCTGTGAGGGACGCCGAGCCCTGAGTATTGGGCGGGGCTTGGCTGATCAAGGGGCCCATAAAAGCGGCCGCCCAGCCGGGCAGCGCTACAGCTGCGAGCAGCGGAAGCAAACAAACAGGGCGGCTAACAGGGGAGTTTGAGAGGGAGTTCTCATTGGAGGAGAAGGTGCCTGTATTTGCATCTTTCCTTGTTGGTCTTGTGTGTTGGTTTGTAGGGGCCGGCAGGGGGTGGGGGCTGTGAGGGACGCCGAGCCCTGAGTATTGGGCGGGGCTTGGCTGATCAAGGGGCCCATAAAAGCGGCCGCCCAGCCGGGCAGCGCTACAGCTGCGAGCAGCGGAAGCAAACAAACAGGGCGGCTAACAGGGGAGTTTGAGAGGGAGTTCTCATTGGAGGAGAAGGTGCCTGTATTTGCATCTGTCCTTGTTGGTCTTGTGTGTTGGTTTGTAGGGGCCGGCAGGGGCTGGGGGCTGTGAGGGACGCCGAGCCCTGAGTATTGGGCGGGGCTTGGCTGATCAAGGGGCCCATAAAAGCGGCCGCCCAGCCGGGCAGCGCTACAGCTGCGAGCAGCGGAAGCAAACAAACAGGGCGGCTAACAGGGGAGTTTGAGAGGGAGTTCTCATTGGAGGAGAAGGTGCCTGTATTTGCATCTGTCCTTGTTGGTCTTGTGTGTTGGTTTGTAGGGGCTGGGGGCTGTGAGGGACGCCGAGCCCTGAGTATTGGGCGGGGCTTGGCTGATCAAGGGGCCCATAAAAGCGGCCGCCCAGCCGGGCAGCGCTACAGCTGCGAGCAGCGGAAGCAAACAAACAGGGCGGCTAACAGGGGAGTTTGAGAGGGAGTTCTCATTGGAGGAGAAGGTGCCTGTATTTGCATCTGTCCTTGTTGGTCTTGTGTGTTGGTTTGTAGGGGCCGGCAGGGGCTGGGGGCTGTGAGGGACGCCGAGCCCTGAGTATTGGGCGGGGCTTGGCTGATCAAGGGGCCCATAAAAGCGGCCGCCCAGCCGGGCAGCGCTACAGCTGCGAGCAGCGGAAGCAAACAAACAGGGCGGCTAACAGGGGAGTTTGAGAGGGAGTTCTCATTGGAGGAGAAGGTGCCTGTATTTGCATCTGTCCTTGTTGGTCTTGTGTGTTGGTTTGTAGGGGCCGGCAGGGGCTGGGGGCTGTGAGGGACGCCGAGCCCTGAGTATTGGGCGGGGCTTGGCTGATCAAGGGGCCCATAAAAGCGGCCGCCCAGCCGGGCAGCGCTACAGCTGCGAGCAGCGGAAGCAAACAAACAGGGCGGCTAACAGGGGAGTTTGAGAGGGAGTTCTCATTGGAGGAGAAGGTGCCTGTATTTGCATCTGTCCTTGTTGGTCTTGTGTGTTGGTTTGTAGGGGCCGGCAGGGGCTGGGGGCTGTGAGGGACGCCGAGCCCTGAGTATTGGGCGGGGCTTGGCTGATCAAGGGGCCCATAAAAGCGGCCGCCCAGCCGGGCAGCGCTACAGCTGCGAGCAGCGGAAGCAAACAAACAGGGCGGCTAACAGGGGAGTTTGAGAGGGAGTTCTCATTGGAGGAGAAGGTGCCTGTATTTGCATCTGTCCTTGTTGGTCTTGTGTGTTGGTTTGTAGGGGCCGGCAGGGGCTGGGGGCTGTGAGGGACGCCGAGCCCTGAGTATTGGGCGGGGCTTGGCTGATCAAGGGGCCCATAAAAGCGGCCGCCCAGCCGGGCAGCGCTACAGCTGCGAGCAGCGGAAGCAAACAAACAGGGCGGCTAACAGGGGAGTTTGAGAGGGAGTTCTCATTGGAGGAGAAGGTGCCTGTATTTGCATCTGTCCTTGTTGGTCTTGTGTGTTGGTTTGGAGGGGCCGGCAGGGGCTGGGGGCTGTGAGGGACGCCGAGCCCTGAGTATTGGGCGGGGCTTGGCTGATCAAGGGGCCCATAAAAGCGGCCGCCCAGCCGGGCAGCGCTACAGCTGCGAGCAGCGGAAGCAAACAAACAGGGCGGCTAACAGGGGAGTTTGAGAGGGAGTTCTCATTGGAGGAGAAGGTGCCTGTATTTGCATCTGTCCTTGTTGGTCTTGTGTGTTGGTTTGGAGGGGCCGGCAGGGGCTGGGGGCTGTGAGGGACGCCGAGCCCTGAGTATTGGGCGGGGCTTGGCTGATCAAGGGGCCCATAAAAGCGGCCGCCCAGCCGGGCAGCGCTACAGCTGCGAGCAGCGGAAGCAAACAAACAGGGCGGCTAACAGGGGAGTTTGAGAGGGAGTTCTCATTGGAGGAGAAGGTGCCTGTATTTGCATCTGTCCTTGTTGGTCTTGTGTGTTGGTTTGTAGGGGCCGGCAGGGGCTGGGGGCTGTGAGGGACGCCGAGCCCTGAGTATTGGGCGGGGCTTGGCTGATCAAGGGGCCCATAAAAGCGGCCGCCCAGCCGGGCAGCGCTACAGCTGCGAGCAGCGGAAGCAAACAAACAGGGCGGCTAACAGGGGAGTTTGAGAGGGAGTTCTCATTGGAGGAGAAGGTGCCTGTATTTGCATCTGTCCTTGTTGGTCTTGTGTGTTGGTTTGTAGGGGCCGGCAGGGGCTGGGGGCTGTGAGGGACGCCGAGCCCTGAGTATTGGGCGGGGCTTGGCTGATCAAGGGGCCCATAAAAGCGGCCGCCCAGCCGGGCAGCGCTACAGCTGCGAGCAGCGGAAGCAAACAAACAGGGCGGCTAACAGGGGAGTTTGAGAGGGAGTTCTCATTGGAGGAGAAGGTGCCTGTATTTGCATCTGTCCTTGTTGGTCTTGTGTGTTGGTTTGGAGGGGCCGGCAGGGGCTGGGGGCTGTGAGGGACGCCGAGCCCTGAGTATTGGGCGGGGCTTGGCTGATCAAGGGGCCCATAAAAGCGGCCGCCCAGCCGGGCAGCGCTACAGCTGCGAGCAGCGGAAGCAAACAAACAGGGCGGCTAACAGGGGAGTTTGAGAGGGAGTTCTCATTGGAGGAGAAGGTGCCTGTATTTGCATCTGTCCTTGTTGGTCTTGTGTGTTGGTTTGTAGGGGCCGGCAGGGGCTGGGGGCTGTGAGGGACGCCGAGCCCTGAGTATTGGGCGGGGCTTGGCTGATCAAGGGGCCCATAAAAGCGGCCGCCCAGCCGGGCAGCGCTACAGCTGCGAGCAGCGGAAGCAAACAAACAGGGCGGCTAACAGGGGAGTTTGAGAGGTGTTGTGAGAGGCTACCGGTGTGGTGCTTCTGCTTTCTCCTGTTGATATCACTCGGCTGCGTGCGTGTGTTCCCTCTGTGTGCTGCCCCAGCTTTGCGCAGATAGCTGACACAGCAGACCCGACGAGAATTCCCAATAACCACAGAGTCTACTAAGATACAAAGGCACCTCGGCCAGGTTTATTGCGATCTCGGACACAATTGCAGTTCCCCGTAGATTACTTAGTCTACCGGGCATACTACTAATAGATGTCTCTTGGCAAGAACCCGGCTCAGTGGCGGGACTTTCCACTGCCCCCGTGGCCGGACAAAGACACCACCCCAGGGACACATTCTTATACACAGGTACAAACAAGTTGCACATCACTCCTGACGTATTGAGGTTCAACCCCTCTACGTAGCAAGGTACAACCCCTCTACGTAGTAAGGTGCCGCCTCTCACCTTGTACATGTTGGTTCGATCAAAACAACTCTATCCATCATTTTACCCTTTTGCCCCTGTCATTGGGATGGGTCGGCCTGTTCCATGTTATCTGTGGAATGTTCCGGTATGGTATGTCTTGGTACCATGTTTATACTTTAACTTTGCTAGGTGAATATATATTTATGCAATATCAGCCCTTTCCTTGCCAACTTCTGTGAGCAGGGCCTGCCTTTTGCTCACAGCTTAACTTTGCTTTCTATGCTAGCAAAGCCTTGACCATTACTTTAGTTTGGTTCAGGCTTCATACTGGGCCTTCATTAGGCCTTTACCATGTTGCCTTCACTTACTACATTCCCCCACTTTTTGTCTTTTTAAGGGGAGGATGTTTACTCATCGTCCCGGAAAAGCATAATGCATGGACTGAAGATAACCCAGTGGGCTAAACACTTATATGGTTACCTTCTTTTATTATTCATACACTTATGCCCCATCCGTCTGTTTAGTCTGCACATTCCCTCGTACGACTGGCAGACAGATTTTATTATCCAATTATTTTTTAGTCCCTTATGGTGGGCCTGGGAATGTTAGGCCCGGGACCATGACTGAGGAATGTAGTATTATGATTGAGCCTTAGAGGCACTTCCAAATAATTAATATATATCAATTATATGGATATGGCTTATATATTTGGCGTGTGTATGGGCATATATGTATAGTATGTATGTGTACATATGACACCACCTTATATCTAAGCATAACCATGTTTTTCCAGTCCGGTGTTGTACTCTGTCCCTTTTACTTTGGTGACACAGATAGAAACGCACTCTTATTAGGGCAATTCTAGTTATTATCTGTCTCATTAGTAGTAGTAGGCTGAGTGTTTTGAAATATTGGGATAGGGATTGTGATAGTGTGTCCCACAGTGCTATGTATATGAGAAGTAAAACAGAAATTTGGAGTAGTGACACTACCACTGAGGCCTTTATATAGAAATATATCGTAATTAGTTACTACCCAGTACTGTCCATTCATGTTATAGGTTACCCTTACTGCTAGTTGTCACTCTCTGGTTAGCTTCACTGGGCAGGAAATAGAAGTGGTTAACGTCTCTGTTCCATTGGTTGCATGGCTCTGCGATACACCAGTAGTTGACATAGATCCAGTTGTTTGTTATGGATGCTGTCTTCCAGATAACCTACTGAATGGACAGTAACCAATTTATCAAATAGTGCTGTGTCAGGATGTAGTATTGGTACTCAGACACTGAACAAGATTGTTTTGAATAACATGTGCCTCAGTTAGGATGCAGTGTCACTGACCCAAATTATGACTGGTACTAACAGGCAATTTGTTTACCCAATTTGTAGTTACTATGTAACTTTTTGTTTGTTTACCACAGTGTTTTTTTCTTGCCTTCATGTTGTTTGCTGCCATTCATTTGTTGATTTTTACATGTGTGTTGGTTAAACAGTTTAGCAAGGTTATGCATATTGTAAATGTTGTACACCAATAATACAATTCAGCAATAAGACAACAGTACAACAATAATACAGTAGTACAGCAATAATACAGTTGTTTTTACATAGTGACCAAGTTGAAATTAAATGATGGCTTATTCTGATCCAGCTAGTGGTTTTTAGCTGATTTTAACTTAATTGTCCATATATGGTAGATAGAGGTGTATTTAACCAGTCTCTTATTTATAAAGCACTTCATTTTTCTGTTCTTGATGCTTGGCAGTTTCTTCACTGTATACTGATATCATCTGGTGTCTTCAGGGTGTGATATTTTTTGGTGTCTTTGGTCTGTGGGATGCAACTTAAACAGCTAGTTAGTTAACATAATAAAGGATTTTTGTTTGTTTCTTTTTTGTTTTTGTTTTTAGTAACTTAAACTTAATACACAGTTTAACTTAGTTTGTTTACAATGTAATAGGGACCAAGCCTTTTATAACACAAGCTATACTTTTGCAATTGTTGTATAGACATTCATTTTCATTTGAAGTGCATTACTAATATTTTTATACGAAATGTAATGCTTAACGGCTAAAATAAATGCTCACAATCTTCTATGAGAAGGTGTATTGCTTTCCCTTGCTGAACAATTTGTTTCAGCAAAGGAGTTAACAGAATTTTTACTAAGCTTTTTAGAGTTAATTTGCTTGTGATACCAATTTCACTTTTGTTAACTGTTTAGAAGCACAACTTTAACAACCACTGCTTCCCATTAACATAACATAACAAAAGAAAAGCATAAAAAATTAAACTAATTATAAAATTAAACCAAAATAAATTTTAAATACAGTACTTTGAGGGTATTTGAAGGTATACTTTCATGATGCTTTGCTATGTTTGGGAGCCAAAGGTGGAAACCTGTTGAAAACATGGAAACCTGTTGAAATTGTTTGGTTAGCTTTATGCATAAATTGTTATTTTAAAACATTTTGGTTATGACATTCTTATAACTATATTTAAACGTACAAACAAGTTTATAAAAAGCCCAAAAAAGAAATTAACATTTTGTTAATATTATCTTTACTTTAATGTTGAAGGTTTCCCCTTACATTTTTTCTTTGAATAACAAAAATTTTTTTTAAAAACAAAACAAAACTGTGATTGATAAGAGAATATTTTTTGTTTGCAATTGCATTATTTGTTGAGGCAGAAATATATGGAAATATATGTACATATATTTGTAACTGAAACCTTTTTGAACTTTGCACAAAAAATTGGTGCTAATAATGATTATACTTCAACCATGATCTTAAAATAGTGTGGTACCACTATTATAAATTTTTAAAAGGGTATAAAATTGACTTTTGTTGCAACAAAATAAAAACTAATAGTCACGTGACACACAACATACAGCACAAAACAACACACATGACATACAGGACAAACTTACAATTAACAACAAATGGCGCCAGAATTCTATTTATAACTATACATGGTAAGGCAAAATAAAATAAAATAAAAATAAAAATAAAAAGGGTTAAACATTTGAATAACCAAATTATTTCTTTATTTAAAACTTGTAACATAAATTGGTAAAAAATATATTACTATTTGCTAAATGTATTGTATTAATTTAGTAACAAGGAATTTTGCATTACTTTATATTTAACTTATTTTAAAACTCTGCTATATGAAAATAAGAAAAGCCCATGTTTCAAATATTAATAAGTGGTTAGGATTTGAAGCAGAGTGTGCATTTCTGTTGCTTGGCAACCATATCTTCAAGAAAGTTAGGAATAATTTCAGCTGTTGCATTCCTGAAGGGTTAAAATACTTAATTTACTGGAATTTATTTAAAGTAAAGTTTTTACCTTGTTTTCTTTTTGTTTCTTGTTTTATTCTGTTTTCAATTGCTGTATATTTTGGAGGTTTCTGTAAAAACTGTAACTTTTAACTTTTTAAAACAAAAAGAGAGCAGAATTGAGGAGAGGTGGGGGAAAGAGGGGGGGTGAAGAGCAATCTAGGAAGGTAGTGAGACCTGAGCCAAGAGAGATTAACTTTATCAAGATATTTGAAAGTACAGGCAGCAGCAGCAAATTTAACAAACTAAGAAAGCATATAAAGGACAAAACTTAACCGGTATGTAAAAATATTTGAGAAAGACAATTCTATTTTCAAATATGAGTGCGGAGTGTGGTTCCGTGGGTCAAAACAGTTGGGAACCTGCACAGTTAGGAACCGTGCCCCTGTTTTTTATCCTGGCTTTGAGAGGAGAATGGGGGTAGTTACCTGCTCTTGTAAAACTTGAATTTGTTCCCCCAATGGCTGTTGCTTTTGTGTGCATGCCAGATGGATGGCAGGAGTGCCCTTTTTTGGTGCAGTTAACTGGTTTTGGGCAGCTCCATGTGTTATTGCATCAATTCTAGGTGTTAACCCATTTAATTTTGGTTTTTTACTTTGAAATGCTTTTTTATTCACTCCCCTGCGATCGAGTCGCAGCTCCTGTCTCCTAATGTGCTCTGTGAACTGTTCCATATTTTCCTTCATCTGATTTACCAATTCTGTGAAAGTATTATGTGCTACTCTTTCCTTCTGTGCACTTACTTGTCCCGTTCTGACAGGCACCAGTCTAGGTCTCAATTTAAGTTTAACTGGAACCTGGCTTTTATCATAAGGTAGTGGTTGCAATGCAGTGGACCCCGTTTCATCTTTTGATTTTACTAGGACCACGTTTTTCCACTTCTGTCCCCATTCTTCAGGCACAGGGTAGCTACCTGAAGCCTGCTGTTTACTACCAATATTTATAACAGGGGACGGCACTTTTTGCTTCTGCAGGTTTTCTACAGCTGTTTCCAATTTTTTATTTTCCTGCTTCACTTGCTCGAGCATATCATGAGTTTGGCCCGCCTGTTGCTGTGCTAACAGAGCTTGGGCTTTCCAGTGCTCAACTGCCCGGGTTACCTCTTCTACTCCTCCTGTTTTTTCTGTGACTTGTTTGGCCAGCATTCCAACATGCTGTCTGAGCCGTCTCACTACCAGAGGCATGAGTTGCAAAATTCTTGCTTTTTTACTCTTATTACTGTTTCTCAGAGCCTCGGTTTCTACCATCGCTCTACATAAGCCAGTCCATGTTTCCCCACTCTCTTTTTTAAATTCATATGGACCCCCCTTACTGGCAATCCAGCGGGTCCAACAATCATCAAACTCCGTGGGGATCATGAGGGAGGGGATAAGGGGGTTCCCTAGCTCGAGGTTTACTGCCATGTTAGATCGCGATTCCTACCACGGCAGTTTTGCTTACTCACCAGATCAGCGGTCGGGGTCACCAGTGTTGTGAGAGGCTACCGGTGTGGTGCTTCTGCTTTCTCCTGTTGATATCACTCGGCTGCGTGCGTGTGTTCCCTCTGTGTGCTGCCCCAGCTCTGCGCAGATAGCTGACACAGCAGACCCGACGAGAATCCCCAATAACCACAGAGTCTACTAAGATACAAAGGCACCTCGGCCAGGTTTATTGCGATCTCGGACACAATTGCAGTTCCCCGTAGATTACTTAGTCTACCGGGCATACTACTAATAGATGTCTCTTGGCAAGGACCCGGCTCAGTGGCGGGACTTTCCACTGCCCCCGTGGCCGGACAAAGACACCACCCCAGGGACACATTCTTATACACAGGTACAAACAAGTTACACATCACTCCTGACGTATTGAGGTTCAACCCCTCTACGTAGCAAGGTACAACCCCTCTACGTAGTAAGGTGCCGCCTCTCACCTTGTACATGTTGGTTCGATCAAAACAACTCTATCCATCATTTTACCCTTTTGCCCCTGTCATTGGGATGGGTCGGCCTGTTCCATGTTATCTGTGGAATGTTCCGGTATGGTATGTCTTGGTACCATGTTTATACTTTAACTTTGCTAGGTGAATATATATTTATGCAATATCAGCCCTTTCCTTGCCAACTTCTGTGAGCAGGGCCTGCCTTTTGCTCACAGCTTAACTTTGCTTTCTATGCTAGCAAAGCGTTGACCATTACTTTAGTTTGGTTCAGGCTTCATACTGGGCCTTCATTAGGCCTTTACCATGTTGCCTTCACTTACTACAAGAGGGAGTTCTCATTGGAGGAAAAGGTGCCTGTATTTGCATCTGTCCTTGTTGGTCTTGTGTGTTGGTTTGTAGGGGCCGGCAGGGGCTGGGGGCTGTGAGGGACGCCGAGCCCTGAGTATTGGGCGGGGCTTGGCTGATCAAGGGGCCCATAAAAGCGGCCGCCCAGCCGGGCAGCGCTACAGCTGCGAGCAGCGGAAGCAAACAAACAGTGGGGCTAACAGGGGAGTTTGAGAGGGAGTTCTCATTGGAGGAGAAGGTGCCTGTATTTGCATCTGTCCTTGTTGGTCTTGTGTGTTGGTTTGTAGGGGCCGGCAGGGGCTGGGGGCTGTGAGGGACGCCGAGCCCTGAGTATTGGGCGGGGCTTGGCTGATCAAGGGGCCCATAAAAGCGGCCGCCCAGCCGGGCAGCGCTACAGCTGCGAGCAGCGGAAGCAAACAAACAGGGCGGCTAACAGGGGAGTTTGAGAGGGAGTTCTCATTGGAGGAGAAGGTGCCTGTATTTGCATCTGTCCTTGTTGGTCTTGTGTGTTGGTTTGTAGGGGCCGGCAGGGGCTGGGGGATGTGAGGGACGCCGAGCCCTGAGTATTGGGCGGGGCTTGGCTGATCAAGGGGCCCATAAAAGCGGCCGCCCAGCCGGGCAGCGCTACAGCTGCGAGCAGCGGAAGCAAACAAACAGGGCGGCTAACAGGGGAGTTTGAGAGGGAGTTCTCATTGGAGGAGAAGGTGCCTGTATTTGCATCTTTCCTTGTTGGTCTTGTGTGTTGGTTTGTAGGGGCCGGCAGGGGCTGGGGGCTGTGAGGGACGCCGAGCCCTGAGTATTGGGCGGGGCTTGGCTGATCAAGGGGCCCATAAAAGCGGCCGCCCAGCCGGGCAGCGCTACAGCTGCGAGCAGCGGAAGCAAACAAACAGGGCGGCTAACAGGGGAGTTTGAGAGGGAGTTCTCATTGGAGGAGAAGGTGCCTGTATTTGCATCTGTCCTTGTTGGTCTTGTGTGTTGGTTTGTAGGGGCCGGCAGGGGCTGGCGGCTGTGAGGGACGCCGAGCCCTGAGTATTGGGCGGGGCTTGGCTGATCAAGGGGCCCATAAAAGCGGCCGCCCAGCCGGGCAGCGCTACAGCTGCGAGCAGCGGAAGCAAACAAACAGGGCGGCTAACAGGGGAGTTTGAGAGGGAGTTCTCATTGGAGGAGAAGGTGCCTGTATTTGCATCTGTCCTTGTTGGTCTTGTGTGTTGGTTTGTAGGGGCCGGCAGGGGCTGGGGGCTGTGAGGGACGCCGAGCCCTGAGTATTGGGCGGGGCTTGGCTGATCAAGGGGCCCATAAAAGCGGCCGCCCAGCCGGGCAGCGCTACAGCTGCGAGCAGCGGAAGCAAACAAACAGGGCGGCTAACAGGGGAGTTTGAGAGGGAGTTCTCATTGGAGGAGAAGGTGCCTGTATTTGCATCTTTCCTTGTTGGTCTTGTGTGTTGGTTTGTAGGGGCCGGCAGGGGGTGGGGGCTGTGAGGGACGCCGAGCCCTGAGTATTGGGCGGGGCTTGGCTGATTAAGGGGCCCATAAAAGCGGCCGCCCAGCCGGGCAGCGCTACAGCTGCGAGCAGCGGAAGCAAACAAACAGGGCGGCTAACAGGGGAGTTTGAGAGGGAGTTCTCATTGGAGGAGAAGGTGCCTGTATTTGCATCTGTCCTTGTTGGTCTTGTGTGTTGGTTTGTAGGGGCCGGCAGGGGCTGGGGGCTGTGAGGGACGCCGAGCCCTGAGTATTGGGCGGGGCTTGGCTGATCAAGGGGCCCATAAAAGCGGCCGCCCAGCCGGGCAGCGCTACAGCTGCGAGCAGCGGAAGCAAACAAACAGGGCGGCTAACAGGGGAGTTTGAGAGGGAGTTCTCATTGGAGGAGAAGGTGCCTGTATTTGCATCTGTCCTTGTTGGTCTTGTGTGTTGGTTTGTAGGGGCTGGGGGCTGTGAGGGACGCCGAGCCCTGAGTATTGGGCGGGGCTTGGCTGATCAAGGGGCCCATAAAAGCGGCCGCCCAGCCGGGCAGCGCTACAGCTGCGAGCAGCGGAAGCAAACAAACAGGGCGGCTAACAGGGGAGTTTGAGAGGGAGTTCTCATTGGAGGAGAAGGTGCCTGTATTTGCATCTGTCCTTGTTGGTCTTGTGTGTTGGTTTGTAGGGGCTGGGGGCTGTGAGGGACGCCGAGCCCTGAGTATTGGGCGGGGCTTGGCTGATCAAGGGGCCCATAAAAGCGGCCGCCCAGCCGGGCAGCGCTACAGCTGCGAGCAGCGGAAGCAAACAAACAGGGCGGCTAACAGGGGAGTTTGAGAGGGAGTTCTCATTGGAGGAGAAGGTGCCTGTATTTGCATCTGTCCTTGTTGGTCTTGTGTGTTGGTTTGTAGGGGCCGGCAGGGGCTGGGGGCTGTGAGGGACGCCGAGCCCTGAGTATTGGGCGGGGCTTGGCTGATCAAGGGGCCCATAAAAGCGGCCGCCCAGCCGGGCAGCGCTACAGCTGCGAGCAGCGGAAGCAAACAAACAGGGCGGCTAACAGGGGAGTTTGAGAGGGAGTTCTCATTGGAGGAGAAGGTGCCTGTATTTGCATCTGTCCTTGTTGGTCTTGTGTGTTGGTTTGTAGGGGCCGGCAGGGGCTGGGGGCTGTGAGGGACGCCGAGCCCTGAGTATTGGGCGGGGCTTGGCTGATCAAGGGGCCCATAAAAGCGGCCGCCCAGCCGGGCAGCGCTACAGCTGCGAGCAGCGGAAGCAAACAAACAGGGCGGCTAACAGGGGAGTTTGAGAGGGAGTTCTCATTGGAGGAGAAGGTGCCTGTATTTGCATCTGTCCTTGTTGGTCTTGTGTGTTGGTTTGTAGGGGCCGGCAGGGGCTGGGGGCTGTGAGGGACGCCGAGCCCTGAGTATTGGGCGGGGCTTGGCTGATCAAGGGGCCCATAAAAGCGGCCGCCCAGCCGGGCAGCGCTACAGCTGCGAGCAGCGGAAGCAAACAAACAGGGCGGCTAACAGGGGAGTTTGAGAGGGAGTTCTCATTGGAGGAGAAGGTGCCTGTATTTGCATCTGTCCTTGTTGGTCTTGTGTGTTGGTTTGTAGGGGCCGGCAGGGGCTGGGGGCTGTGAGGGACGCCGAGCCCTGAGTATTGGGCGGGGCTTGGCTGATCAAGGGGCCCATAAAAGCGGCCGCCCAGCCGGGCAGCGCTACAGCTGCGAGCAGCGGAAGCAAACAAACAGGGCGGCTAACAGGGGAGTTTGAGAGGGAGTTCTCATTGGAGGAGAAGGTGCCTGTATTTGCATCTGTCCTTGTTGGTCTTGTGTGTTGGTTTGTAGGGGCCGGCAGGGGATGGGGGCTGTGAGGGACGCCGAGCCCTGAGTATTGGGCGGGGCTTGGCTGATCAAGGGGCCATAAAAGCGGCCGCCCAGCCGGGCAGCGCTACAGCTGCGAGCAGCGGAAGCAAACAAACAGGGCGGCTAACAGGGGAGTTTGAGAGGGAGTTCTCATTGGAGGAGAAGGTGCCTGTATTTGCATCTGTCCTTGTTGGTCTTGTGTGTTGGTTTGTAGGGGCCGGCAGGGGCTGGGGGCTGTGAGGGACGCCGAGCCCTGAGTATTGGGCGGGGCTTGGCTGATCAAGGGGCCCATAAAAGCGGCCGCCCAGCCGGGCAGCGCTACAGCTGCGAGCAGCGGAAGCAAACAAACAGGGCGGCTAACAGGGGAGTTTGAGAGGGAGTTCTCATTGGAGGAGAAGGTGCCTGTATTTGCATCTGTCCTTGTTGGTCTTGTGTGTTGGTTTGTAGGGGCTGGCAGGGGCTGGCGGCTGTGAGGGACGCCGAGCCCTGAGTATTGGGCGGGGCTTGGCTGATCAAGGGGCTCATAAAAGCGGCCGCCCAGCCGGGCAGCGCTACAGCTGCGAGCAGCGGAAGAAAACAAACAGGGCGGCTAACAGGGGAGTTTGAGAGGGAGTTCTCATTGGAGGAGAAGGTGCCTGTATTTGCATCTGTCCTTGTTGGTCTTGTGTGTTGGTTTGTAGGGGCCGGCAGGGGCTGGGGGCTGTGAGGGACGCCGAGCCCTGAGTATTGGGCGGGGCTTGGCTGATCAAGGGGCCCATAAAAGCGGCCGCCCAGCCGGGCAGCGCTACAGCTGCGAGCAGCGGAAGCAAACAAACAGGGCGGCTAACAGGGGAGTTTGAGAGGGAGTTCTCATTGGAGGAGAAGGTGCCTGTATTTGCATCTGTCCTTGTTGGTCTTGTGTGTTGGTTTGTAGGGGCCGGCAGGGGCTGGGGGCTGTGAGGGACGCCGAGCCCTGAGTATTGGGCGGGGCTTGGCTGATCAAGGGGCCCATAAAAGCGGCCGCCCAGCCGGGCAGCGCTACAGCTGCGAGCAGCGGAAGCAAGCAAACAGGGCGGCTAACAGGGGAGTTTGAGAGGGAGTTCTCATTGGAGGAGAAGGTGCCTGTATTTGCATCTGTCCTTGTTGGTCTTGTGTGTTGGTTTGTAGGGGCCGGCAGGGGCTGGGGGCTGTGAGGGACGCCGAGCCCTGAGTATTGGGCGGGGCTTGGCTGATCAAGGGGCCCATAAAAGCGGCCGCCCAGCCGGGCAGCGCTACAGCTGCGAGCAGCGGAAGCAAGCAAACAGGGCGGCTAACAGGGGAGTTTGAGAGGGAGTTCTCATTGGAGGAGAAGGTGCCTGTATTTGCATCTGTCCTTGTTGGTCTTGTGTGTTGGTTTGTAGGGGCCGGCAGGGGCTGGGGGCTGTGAGGGACGCCGAGCCCTGAGTATTGGGCGGGGCTTGGCTGATCAAGGGGCCCATAAAAGCGGCCGCCCAGCCGGGCAGCGCTACAGCTGCGAGCAGCGGAAGCAAACAAACAGGGCGGCTAACAGGGGAGTTTGAGAGGGAGTTCTCATTGGAGGAGAAGGTGCCTGTATTTGCATCTGTCCTTGTTGGTCTTGTGTGTTGGTTTGTAGGGGCCGGCAGGGGCTGGGGGCTGTGAGGGACGCCGAGCCCTGAGTATTGGGCGGGGCTTGGCTGATCAAGGGGCCCATAAAAGCGGCCGCCCAGCCGGGCAGCGCTACAGCTGCGAGCAGCGGAAGCAAGCAAACAGGGCGGCTAACAGGGGAGTTTGAGAGGGAGTTCTCATTGGAGGAGAAGGTGCCTGTATTTGCATCTGTCCTTGTTGGTCTTGTGTGTTGGTTTGTAGGGGCCGGCAGGGGCTGGGGGCTGTGAGGGACGCCGAGCCCTGAGTATTGGGCGGGGCTTGGCTGATCAAGGGGCCCATAAAAGCGGCCGCCCAGCCGGGCAGCGCTACAGCTGCGAGCAGCGGAAGCAAGCAAACAGGGCGGCTAACAGGGGAGTTTGAGAGGGAGTTCTCATTGGAGGAGAAGGTAGCTGTATTTGCATCTGTCCTTGTTGGTCTTGTGTGTTGGTTTGTAGGGGCCGGCAGGGGCTGGGGGCTGTGAGGGACGCCGAGCCCTGAGTATTGGGCGGGGCTTGGCTGATCAAGGGGCCCATAAAAGCGGCCGCCCAGCCGGGCAGCGCTACAGCTGCGAGCAGCGGAAGCAAGCAAACAGGGCGGCTAACAGGGGAGTTTGAGAGGGAGTTCTCATTGGAGGAGAAGGTACCTGTATTTGCATCTGTCCTTGTTGGTCTTGTGTGTTGGTTTGTAGGGGCCGGCAGGGGCTGGGGGCTGTGAGGGACGCCGAGCCCTGAGTATTGGGCGGGGCTTGGCTGATCAAGGGGCCCATAAAAGCGGCCGCCCAGCCGGGCAGCGCTACAGCTGCGAGCAGCGGAAGCAAACAAACAGGGCGGCTAACCGGGGAGTTTGAGAGGGAGTTCTCATTGGAGGAGAAGGTACCTGTATTTGCATCTGTCCTTGTTGGTCTTGTGTGTTGGTTTGTAGGGGCCGGCAGGGGCTGGGGGCTGTGAGGGACGCCGAGTCCTGAGTATTGGGCGGGGCTTGGCTGATCAAGGGGCCCATAAAAGCGGCCGCCCCGCCAGGCAGCGGTACAGCTGCGAGCAGCGGAAGCAAACAAACAGGGCGGCTAACAGGGGAGTTTGAGAGGGAGTTCTCATTGGAGGAGAAGGTAGCTGTAATTGCATCTGTCCTTGTTGGTCTTGTGTGTTGGTTTGTAGGGGCCGGCAGGGGCTGGGGGCTGTGAGGGACGCCGAGCCCTGAGTAGTGGGCGGGGCTTGGCTGATCAAGGGGCCCATAAAAGCGGCCGCCCAGCCAGGCAGCGGTACAGCTGCGAGCAGCGGAAGCAAACAAACAGGGCGGCTAACAGGGGAGTTTGAGAGGGAGTTCTCATTGGAGGAGAAGGTAGCTGTATTTGCATCTGTCCTTGTTGGTCTTGTGTGTTGGTTTGTAGGGGCTGGCAGGGGCTGGGGGCTGTGAGGGACGCCGAGCCCTGAGTATTGGGCGGGGCTTGGCTGATCAAGGGGCCCATAAAAGCGGCCGCCCAGCCAGGCAGCGGTACAGCTGCGAGCAGCGGAAGCAAACAAACAGGGCGGCTAACAGGGGAGTTTGAGAGGGAGTTCTCATTGGAGGAGAAGGTAGCTGTATTTGAATCTGTCCTTGTTGGTCTTGTGTGTTGGTTTGTAGGGGCCGGCAGGGGCTGGGGGCTGTGAGGGACGCCGAGCCCTGAGTATTGGGCGGGGCTTGGCTGATCAAGGGGCCCATAAAAGCGGCCGCCCAGCCGGGCAGCGCTACAGCTGCGAGCAGCGGAAGCAAACAAACAGGGCGGCTAACAGGGGAGTTTGAGAGGGAGTTCTCATTGGAGGAGAAGGTGCCTGTATTTGCATCTGTCCTTGTTGGTCTTGTGTGTTGGTTTGTAGGGGCCGGCCGGGGGTGGCGGCTGTGAGGGACGCCGAGCCCTGAGTATTGGGCGGGGCTTGGCTGATCAAGGGGCCCATAAAAGCGGCCGCCCAGCCGGGCAGCGCTACAGCTGCGAGCAGCGGAAGCAAACAAACAGGGCGGCTAACAGGGGAGTTTGAGAGGGAGTTCTCATTGGAGGAGAAGGTGCCTGTATTTGCATCTGTCCTTGTTGGTCTTGTGTGTTGGTTTGTAGGGGCCGGCAGGGGCTGGGGGCTGTGAGGGACGCCGAGCCCTGAGTATTGGGCGGGGCTTGGCTGATCAAGGGGCCCATAAAAGCGGCCGCCCAGCCGGGCAGCGCTACAGCTGCGAGCAGCGGAAGCAAACAAACAGGGCGGCTAACAGGGGAGTTTGAGAGGGAGTTCTCATTGGAGGAGAAGGTGCCTGTATTTGCATCTGTCCTTGTTGGTCTTGTGTGTTGGTTTGTAGGGGCCGGCAGGGGCTGGGGGCTGTGAGGGACGCCGAGCCCTGAGTATTGGGCGGGGCTTGGCTGATCAAGGGGCCCATAAAAGCGGCCGCCCAGCCGGGCAGCGCTACAGCTGCGAGCAGCGGAAGCAAGCAAACAGGGCGGCTAACAGGGGAGTTTGAGAGGGAGTTCTCATTGGAGGAGAAGGTGCCTGTATTTGCATCTGTCCTTGTTGGTCTTGTGTGTTGGTTTGTAGGGGCCGGCAGGGGTTGGGGGCTGTGAGGGACGCCGAGCCCTGAGTATTGGGCGGGGCTTGGCTGATCAAGGGGCCCATAAAAGCGGCCGCCCAGCCGGGCAGCGCTACAGCTGCGAGCAGGGGAAGCA
>NW_027053429.1:5000-10000 GCF_011386835.1 Chrysemys picta bellii
CTTCCCCCAGGCTGGGTGGGGGCCTGGCGGGAGGCGTCGCAGTCTTCCCCCGGGCGGTCCGGTGGGGGAGGCTTAGCAGTCGTCATCAGGGCGGTCCGGGGGTGGGGGGAGGCCTCAGAGTCGTCCCTCGGAGAGCCGGGTCGGCGGCGGTGGCGGGTGTCAGGCTTTACGTCCAGCCTCCGGAGGGTGAGCGTCCTCGGACGGGATGCAGCTGCCGCAGAGAGGCAGCCTCTGAGGCAAGGAGCGGAGCACCGAGGCTGGGGAGAGGGGAGCAGGAGCCGGGGGCTGGGGTGGGTGGGTGGGGGGGGCGTTCAGGACAACCGATCAAGCCCCGGGAAGCGGCTGTCAAATGTTCAAAGTCCCCCCCGGGACAACAGGTCAAGCCCTGGGAGGCGGCTGTCAAATGTTCAAAGTCCCCACCGGGACAACAGGTCAACCCCCGGGAAGCGGCTGTCAAATTTTCAAAGTCCCCGTTCGGCCACCAGGTCAACCCGCTGAATCTACTGGGTTGACCTGGCGGCCGGTTTGCTTTCCGGCCACCAGGTCAACCCATTGGATTCGACGGGTTGACCTGGCGACCGGTTTGCTTTCCGGCCACCAGGTCAACCCATTGGATTCGACGGGTTGACCTGGTGGCCGGTTTGCTTTCCGGACCGGATGTCACCCCACTCCCAGGGCAGCGCGGCAGTGGTGCTGAGGACCGCAGAGGGGGGGCTTAATAGTCGAGAGGGAGCAGGTCCGGGGGAGGCTTAATAGTCGTCCCCCGAGGACTCCGGGGGCCAGGCTTAATAGTCGTCCCCCCGGGCGCTCCAGGGGGAAAGCTTAATAGTCCTCCCCCGAGGATAGGCTTAATAGTCGCCCCCCGGCCAGTCCGGGGGAGGCTTAATAGTCGTTCCAGGGGAGGCTTAATAGTCATCCCCCGGGCAGTCCGCGGGAGGCTTAATAGTCGTCCCCCGAGTGCTCCGGGGGGCAGGCTTAATAGTCGTTCCCCAGGCAGTCTGGGAGAGGCTTAAGAGTCATCCCCCGACAGTGTGGGTGTGGGTGTGGGCGGGGGGGAGGCTTAGCAGTCGTCCCCAGGGCGGTCCGGGGGTGGGGGGAGGCCTCAGAGTCGTCCCTCCGAGAGCCGTGTCGGCGGCGGTGGCGGGTGTCAGGCTTTACGTCCAGCCTCCGGAGGGTGAGCGTCCTCGGACGCGATGCAGCCGCCGCAGAGAGGCAGCCTCCGAGGCAGGGAGCGGAGCACCGAGGCTGGGGAGTGGGGAGCAGGAGCCGGGGGGGAGGTGGGGGGCGTTCAGGACAACAGGTCAACCCCCTGGAAGCGGCTGTCAAATGTTCAACGTCCCCACTCGGCCACCAGGTCAAGCCCCGGGAAGCGGCTGTAAAATTCTCAAAGTCCCCACCGGGACAATAGGTCAAGCCCTGGGAGGCGGCTGTCAAATGTTCAAAGTCCCCACCGGGACAACAGGTCAACCCCCGGGAAGCGGCTGTCAAATTTTCAAAGTCCCCGTTCGGCCACCAGGTCAACCCGCTGAATCTACTGGGTTGACCTGGCGGCCGTTTTGCTTTCCGGCCACCAGGTCAACCCATTGGTTTCGACGGGTTGACCTGGCGGCTGGTTTGCTTTCCGGCCACCAGGTCAACCCATTGGATTCGACGGGTTGACCTGGTGGCCGGTTTGCTTTCCGGCCCGGGTGTCACCCCACTCCGAGGGCAGCACGGCAGTGGTCTTGAGGACCACAGAGGGGGGCTTAATAGTCGAGACGGAGCAGGTCCGGGGGAGGCTTAATAGTCGCCCCCCGGCCAGTCCGGGGGAGGCTTAATAGTCGTCCCCCGAGGACTCCGGGGGCCAGGCTTAATAGTCGTCCCCCCCCGGGCGCTCCAGGGGGGAAAGCTTAATAGTCCTCCCCCGAGGACTCCGGGGGCAGGCTTAACAGTCGTCCGCCCCGGGCGCTCCAGGGGGAAAGCTTAATAGTCCTCCCCCGACAGTGTGTGTGTGTGTGTGTGGGAGGGAGGCTTAGCAGTCTTGCCCCGGGCGGTCCGGTGGGGGAGGCTTAGCAGTCGTCCCCAGGGCGGTCCGGGGGTGGGGGGGGGGGGGAGGCCTCACAGTCGTCCCTCGGAGAGCCGGGTCAGCGGCAGTGGTGGGTTTACGTCCAGCCTCCGGAGGGTGCGCGTCCTCGGAGGCGATGCAGGCGCCGCAGAGAGGCAGCCTCCGAGGCAGGGAGCGGAGCACCGAGGCTGGGGAGAGGGGAGCAGGAGCCGGGGGCTGGGGCTGGGGGTGGGGGGCGTTCAGGACAACCGGTCAAGCCCCGGGAAGCAGCTGTCAAATGTTCCAAGTCCCCACTCGGCCACCAGGTCCACCCCAGTCTAGCAATGGGGTTGACCTGGCTGACGGCCGGTTAGTATCAAGGTAAACTCACCGTCGTCCACAGGAGGGCAGCTCTCAGGCCGGCCGGCTGCGGCTGACTCTGGGGCGGCGCCCGGTCCCGGCAGCGAGGGGCGGGGGGCGCGGAGCGAGACGGGGCTAACCGGGGGGGGGCGCCTCCTGCGACTTTGGGGGCCGCGGGTCGTCAGTGGCGTGCAGGCCGGGCCTCTCCCGGGGGATTCGGGGGGGCGGTCCTGCGGGCCGGGCGCAGGGGGCTCGAGCGAGCCCGGGCCGGTCCGCCCCGGGGCCGGGGTCTCCGCCTGCGGCTCAGGGGGGCGCGGGTCGTCGGGGGAGGAAGCCCGGGGGAGCCGCACACCGGCCCGCCAGGCCAGGCCTGGCCTGGATGGCCGCGGGGGGATTCGGGGCGGTCCCGCGGGCCGGGGGCCGGGCGCAGGGGAGGCGGGGGGGCCGAGCGAGTCCGTCCCGGGCCCGGGGCCTCCCCCTGCGGCTTTGGGGTCCGTGGGTCCCCGCTGGAGGAAGCCACTGGGAGCTGGACACCCGCCGTCCGTCCCGCCAGGCCAGGCCTGGCCTGGGTGGCCGCGGGGGGATTCGGGGCGGTCCCGCGGGCCGGGGGCCGGGCGCAGGGGAGGCGGGGGGGCCGAGCGAGTCGGGCCCGGGCCCGGGGCCTCCCCCTGCGGCTTTGGGGTCCGTGGGTCCCCGCTGGAGGAAGCCGCTGGGCGCTGGACACCCGCCGTCCGTCCCGCCTGGCCAGGCCTGGCCTGGGTGGCCGCGGGGGGATTCGGGGCGGTCCCGCGGGCCGGCGGCCGGGCGCAGGGGGTCCGAGCGAGTCCGTCCCGGGCCCGGGGCCTCCCCCTGCGGCTTTGGGGTCCGTGGGTCCCCGCTGGAGGAAGCCGCTGGGCGCTGGACACCCGCCGTCCGTCCCGCCTGGCCAGGCCTGGCCTGGGTGGCCGCGGGGGGGGATTCGGGGCGGACCTGCGGGCCGGCGGCCGGGAGGGTCCGGGCCAGTCCGCCCCATGCCCGGGGTCTCCCCCAGCGGCTTCGGTGGCCCCGGGGGGGGTCCTCCGCGGAGGAAGCCGGGTGGGTGGGGAGCCGGACCCCAGGCGCCCAGACCCGTGACCTGCGGCCGCGACCTCCGACTCGGCAGGAGCGACGAGGGGCTTTCCGGCCCGTCCCCCCCTCTCCTTCCCCCCCAGAAAAGGAGAGAGAGCTGACTCGGACCGGGAAAAGCTGCCTACGGCACCTGGGATTCCCAGGCGGTCACCCATCCAAGTACTAGCCAGGCCCGGGACGGTTTACCTTCCGAGATCGGACGGGATCGGGGGCGTTCGGTCCGGTATGGCCGTAGGCACCCGGCCCCGCGCCTCCTCGCCCGCTTTCCCCTGCCGACGCCCGGGCCTGCCGCACGGTGAGCCCCGGTCGGACTGCCCCCCCCCCCTGCGGCAGGGCCCCCGTCTCTCGCGGGCCCGGTCCTTTTTTCCTTTTCGAGCTCCGGGGCCCGGGCTGGCCGCCAGAGCCCCTCCGCCCGCCCTCCCCGGCGTCGGGGAAAATACTGTCCCGGACTTCCAGTGCGCCCGATCCTGTCAGCCGGGGGGTGGGGAGGGGCAGTCCCTCGCTGCGGCCGGGGAGGGTGAGCCCAGGGCGGCTTGCCTGCCGTGCGAGGCCCCTCTCGGCCACCAGGTCAACCCCGAGTCGAAAGGGCTGAAAAATTTTCAGAGTCCCCTCCCGGGCACCAGGTCAACCCGTGGAATCGGACGGGTTCACCTGCTGGCCGGTTCGCTTCCCGGGCACCAGGTCAACCCGTGGAATCGAAAGGGTTCACCTGCTGGCCGGTTTGCTTTCCGGCCACCAGGTCAACCCCTAGGGGTTTTAACGGGGGCACGCCCGGTGGCCTCTTTCCCGTCCGGTCACCAGGTCAACCCGGATCTCCCTCCTTCCCTGGGCGTCCCCTCCTCGGAGGCGTCAGGTTCCATTCCCCCCCCCCCCCCAGACTTCCAGGGGCCCGATCCAGTCGGCCGGGAGGCAGTCCCTCGCTGCGGCCGGGGAGGGTGAGCCCAGGGCGGCCTGGTCCATGTCTCTAGTGGGCCCGATCCTTTTTTTTTTTTTCGAGCTCCGGGGCCAGGCCCGCCCGGGCAGCCCTCCTCGGAGGCGTGGGGCGATTTCCCCCCGCCCCCAGACTTCCAGGGGCCCGATCCTGTCGGCCGGGAGGCAGTCCCTCGCTGCGGCCGGGGAGGGTCAGCCCAGGGCGGCTTGCCTGCCGTGCGAGTCCCCTCTCGGCCACCAGGTCAACCCCGAGTCGAAAGGGCTGAAAAATTTTCAGAGTCCCCTCCCGGGCACCAGGTCAACCCGTGGAATCGAACGGGTTCACCTGCTGGCCGGTTCGCTTTCCGGCCACCAGGTCAACCCGTGGAATCGAAAGGGTTCACCTGCTGGCCGGTTCGCTTTCCGGCCACCAGGTCAACCCCTAGGTTTTAAGGGGGGGGGACGCCAGGTGGCCTCTTTCCCGTCCGGTCACCAGGTCAACCCGGATCTCCCTCCTTCCCTGGGCGCCCCCTCCTCGGAGGCGTCAGGTTCCATTCTTTTTTCCAGACTTCCAGGGGCCCGATCCAGTCGGCCGGGTGGC
>NW_027053429.1:22500-27500 GCF_011386835.1 Chrysemys picta bellii
CCCGCTGAATCTACTGGGTTGACCTGGCGGCCGGTTTGCTTTCCGGCCACCAGGTCAACCCATTGGATTCGACGGGTTGACCTGGCGACCGGTTTGCTTTCCGGCCACCAGGTCAACCCATTGGATTCGACGGGTTGACCTGGTGGCCGGTTTGCTTTCCGGACCGGATGTCACCCCACTCCCAGGGCAGCGCGGCAGTGGTGCTGAGGACCGCAGAGGGGGGGCTTAATAGTCGAGAGGGAGCAGGTCCGGGGGAGGCTTAATAGTCGTCCCCCGAGGACTCCGGGGGCCAGGCTTAATAGTCGTCCCCCCGGGCGCTCCAGGGGGAAAGCTTAATAGTCCTCCCCCGAGGATAGGCTTAATAGTCGCCCCCCGGCCAGTCCGGGGGAGGCTTAATAGTCGTTCCAGGGGAGGCTTAATAGTCATCCCCCGGGCAGTCCGCGGGAGGCTTAATAGTCGTCCCCCGAGTGCTCCGGGGGGCAGGCTTAATAGTCGTTCCCCAGGCAGTCTGGGAGAGGCTTAAGAGTCATCCCCCGACAGTGTGGGTGTGGGTGTGGGCGGGGGGGAGGCTTAGCAGTCGTCCCCAGGGCGGTCCGGGGGTGGGGGGAGGCCTCAGAGTCGTCCCTCCGAGAGCCGTGTCGGCGGCGGTGGCGGGTGTCAGGCTTTACGTCCAGCCTCCGGAGGGTGAGCGTCCTCGGACGCGATGCAGCCGCCGCAGAGAGGCAGCCTCCGAGGCAGGGAGCGGAGCACCGAGGCTGGGGAGTGGGGAGCAGGAGCCGGGGGGGAGGTGGGGGGCGTTCAGGACAACAGGTCAACCCCCTGGAAGCGGCTGTCAAATGTTCAACGTCCCCACTCGGCCACCAGGTCAAGCCCCGGGAAGCGGCTGTAAAATTCTCAAAGTCCCCACCGGGACAATAGGTCAAGCCCTGGGAGGCGGCTGTCAAATGTTCAAAGTCCCCACCGGGACAACAGGTCAACCCCCGGGAAGCGGCTGTCAAATTTTCAAAGTCCCCGTTCGGCCACCAGGTCAACCCGCTGAATCTACTGGGTTGACCTGGCGGCCGTTTTGCTTTCCGGCCACCAGGTCAACCCATTGGTTTCGACGGGTTGACCTGGCGGCTGGTTTGCTTTCCGGCCACCAGGTCAACCCATTGGATTCGACGGGTTGACCTGGTGGCCGGTTTGCTTTCCGGCCCGGGTGTCACCCCACTCCGAGGGCAGCACGGCAGTGGTCTTGAGGACCACAGAGGGGGGCTTAATAGTCGAGACGGAGCAGGTCCGGGGGAGGCTTAATAGTCGCCCCCCGGCCAGTCCGGGGGAGGCTTAATAGTCGTCCCCCGAGGACTCCGGGGGCCAGGCTTAATAGTCGTCCCCCCCCGGGCGCTCCAGGGGGGAAAGCTTAATAGTCCTCCCCCGAGGACTCCGGGGGCAGGCTTAACAGTCGTCCGCCCCGGGCGCTCCAGGGGGAAAGCTTAATAGTCCTCCCCCGACAGTGTGTGTGTGTGTGTGTGGGAGGGAGGCTTAGCAGTCTTGCCCCGGGCGGTCCGGTGGGGGAGGCTTAGCAGTCGTCCCCAGGGCGGTCCGGGGGTGGGGGGGGGGGGGAGGCCTCACAGTCGTCCCTCGGAGAGCCGGGTCAGCGGCAGTGGTGGGTTTACGTCCAGCCTCCGGAGGGTGCGCGTCCTCGGAGGCGATGCAGGCGCCGCAGAGAGGCAGCCTCCGAGGCAGGGAGCGGAGCACCGAGGCTGGGGAGAGGGGAGCAGGAGCCGGGGGCTGGGGCTGGGGGTGGGGGGCGTTCAGGACAACCGGTCAAGCCCCGGGAAGCAGCTGTCAAATGTTCCAAGTCCCCACTCGGCCACCAGGTCCACCCCAGTCTAGCAATGGGGTTGACCTGGCTGACGGCCGGTTAGTATCAAGGTAAACTCACCGTCGTCCACAGGAGGGCAGCTCTCAGGCCGGCCGGCTGCGGCTGACTCTGGGGCGGCGCCCGGTCCCGGCAGCGAGGGGCGGGGGGCGCGGAGCGAGACGGGGCTAACCGGGGGGGGGCGCCTCCTGCGACTTTGGGGGCCGCGGGTCGTCAGTGGCGTGCAGGCCGGGCCTCTCCCGGGGGATTCGGGGGGGCGGTCCTGCGGGCCGGGCGCAGGGGGCTCGAGCGAGCCCGGGCCGGTCCGCCCCGGGGCCGGGGTCTCCGCCTGCGGCTCAGGGGGGCGCGGGTCGTCGGGGGAGGAAGCCCGGGGGAGCCGCACACCGGCCCGCCAGGCCAGGCCTGGCCTGGATGGCCGCGGGGGGATTCGGGGCGGTCCCGCGGGCCGGGGGCCGGGCGCAGGGGAGGCGGGGGGGCCGAGCGAGTCCGTCCCGGGCCCGGGGCCTCCCCCTGCGGCTTTGGGGTCCGTGGGTCCCCGCTGGAGGAAGCCACTGGGAGCTGGACACCCGCCGTCCGTCCCGCCAGGCCAGGCCTGGCCTGGGTGGCCGCGGGGGGATTCGGGGCGGTCCCGCGGGCCGGGGGCCGGGCGCAGGGGAGGCGGGGGGGCCGAGCGAGTCGGGCCCGGGCCCGGGGCCTCCCCCTGCGGCTTTGGGGTCCGTGGGTCCCCGCTGGAGGAAGCCGCTGGGCGCTGGACACCCGCCGTCCGTCCCGCCTGGCCAGGCCTGGCCTGGGTGGCCGCGGGGGGATTCGGGGCGGTCCCGCGGGCCGGCGGCCGGGCGCAGGGGGTCCGAGCGAGTCCGTCCCGGGCCCGGGGCCTCCCCCTGCGGCTTTGGGGTCCGTGGGTCCCCGCTGGAGGAAGCCGCTGGGCGCTGGACACCCGCCGTCCGTCCCGCCTGGCCAGGCCTGGCCTGGGTGGCCGCGGGGGGGGATTCGGGGCGGACCTGCGGGCCGGCGGCCGGGAGGGTCCGGGCCAGTCCGCCCCATGCCCGGGGTCTCCCCCAGCGGCTTCGGTGGCCCCGGGGGGGGTCCTCCGCGGAGGAAGCCGGGTGGGTGGGGAGCCGGACCCCAGGCGCCCAGACCCGTGACCTGCGGCCGCGACCTCCGACTCGGCAGGAGCGACGAGGGGCTTTCCGGCCCGTCCCCCCCTCTCCTTCCCCCCCAGAAAAGGAGAGAGAGCTGACTCGGACCGGGAAAAGCTGCCTACGGCACCTGGGATTCCCAGGCGGTCACCCATCCAAGTACTAGCCAGGCCCGGGACGGTTTACCTTCCGAGATCGGACGGGATCGGGGGCGTTCGGTCCGGTATGGCCGTAGGCACCCGGCCCCGCGCCTCCTCGCCCGCTTTCCCCTGCCGACGCCCGGGCCTGCCGCACGGTGAGCCCCGGTCGGACTGCCCCCCCCCCCTGCGGCAGGGCCCCCGTCTCTCGCGGGCCCGGTCCTTTTTTCCTTTTCGAGCTCCGGGGCCCGGGCTGGCCGCCAGAGCCCCTCCGCCCGCCCTCCCCGGCGTCGGGGAAAATACTGTCCCGGACTTCCAGTGCGCCCGATCCTGTCAGCCGGGGGGTGGGGAGGGGCAGTCCCTCGCTGCGGCCGGGGAGGGTGAGCCCAGGGCGGCTTGCCTGCCGTGCGAGGCCCCTCTCGGCCACCAGGTCAACCCCGAGTCGAAAGGGCTGAAAAATTTTCAGAGTCCCCTCCCGGGCACCAGGTCAACCCGTGGAATCGGACGGGTTCACCTGCTGGCCGGTTCGCTTCCCGGGCACCAGGTCAACCCGTGGAATCGAAAGGGTTCACCTGCTGGCCGGTTTGCTTTCCGGCCACCAGGTCAACCCCTAGGGGTTTTAACGGGGGCACGCCCGGTGGCCTCTTTCCCGTCCGGTCACCAGGTCAACCCGGATCTCCCTCCTTCCCTGGGCGTCCCCTCCTCGGAGGCGTCAGGTTCCATTCCCCCCCCCCCCCCAGACTTCCAGGGGCCCGATCCAGTCGGCCGGGAGGCAGTCCCTCGCTGCGGCCGGGGAGGGTGAGCCCAGGGCGGCCTGGTCCATGTCTCTAGTGGGCCCGATCCTTTTTTTTTTTTTCGAGCTCCGGGGCCAGGCCCGCCCGGGCAGCCCTCCTCGGAGGCGTGGGGCGATTTCCCCCCGCCCCCAGACTTCCAGGGGCCCGATCCTGTCGGCCGGGAGGCAGTCCCTCGCTGCGGCCGGGGAGGGTCAGCCCAGGGCGGCTTGCCTGCCGTGCGAGTCCCCTCTCGGCCACCAGGTCAACCCCGAGTCGAAAGGGCTGAAAAATTTTCAGAGTCCCCTCCCGGGCACCAGGTCAACCCGTGGAATCGAACGGGTTCACCTGCTGGCCGGTTCGCTTTCCGGCCACCAGGTCAACCCGTGGAATCGAAAGGGTTCACCTGCTGGCCGGTTCGCTTTCCGGCCACCAGGTCAACCCCTAGGTTTTAAGGGGGGGGGACGCCAGGTGGCCTCTTTCCCGTCCGGTCACCAGGTCAACCCGGATCTCCCTCCTTCCCTGGGCGCCCCCTCCTCGGAGGCGTCAGGTTCCATTCTTTTTTCCAGACTTCCAGGGGCCCGATCCAGTCGGCCGGGTGGCAGTCCCTCGCTGCGGCCGGGGAGGGTGAGCCCAGGGCGGCTTGCCTGCCGTGCGAGTCCCCTCTCGGCCACCAGGTCAACCCCGAGTCGAAAGGGCTGAAAAATTTTCAGAGTCCCCTCCCGGGCACCAGGTCAACCCGTGGAATCGAACGGGTTCACCTGCTGGCCGGTTCGCTTCCCGGGCACCAGGTCAACCCGTGGAATCGAAAGGGTTCACCTGCTGGCCGGTTCGCTTTCCGGCCACCAGGTCAACCCCTAGGTTTTAAGGGGGGGGACGCCCGGTGGCCTCTTTCCCGTCCGGTCACCAGGTCAACCCGGATCTCCCTCCTTCCCTGGGCGCCCCCTCCTCGGAGGCGTCAGGTTCCAGTCTTTTTTCCAGACTTCCAGGGGCCCGATCCAGTCGGCCGGGAGGCAGTCCCTCGCTGCGGCCGGGGAGGGTGAGCCCAGGGCGGCCTGGTCCATGTCTCTAGTGGGCCCGATCCTTTTTTTTT
>NW_027053430.1:5000-10000 GCF_011386835.1 Chrysemys picta bellii
GGTTGACCTGGCGACCGGTTTGCTTTCCGGCCACCAGGTCAACCCATTGGATTCGACGGGTTGACCTGGTGGCCGGTTTGCTTTCCGGACCGGATGTCACCCCACTCCCAGGGCAGCGCGGCAGTGGTGCTGAGGACCGCAGAGGGGGGGCTTAATAGTCGAGAGGGAGCAGGTCCGGGGGAGGCTTAATAGTCGTCCCCCGAGGACTCCGGGGGCCAGGCTTAATAGTCGTCCCCCCCCCCCCCCCCCCCCGGGCGCTCCAGGGGGGAAAGCTTAATAGTCCTCCCCCGAGGACTCCGGGGGCAGGCTTAACAGTCGTCCGCCCCGGGCGCTCCAGCGGGAAAGCTTAATAGTCCTCCCCTGACAGTGTGTGTGTGTGTGGGAGGGAGGCTTAGCAGTCTTGCCCCGGGTGGTCCGGTGGGGGAGGCTTAGCAGTCATCCCCCGAGGACTCCGGGGGCAGGCTTAATAGTGGTTCCAGGGGAGGCTTAATAGTCTTCCCCCGGGCAGTCCGGGAGAGGCTTAATCGTCATCCCCCGACAGTGTGTGTGTGTGTGTGTGGGGGGGAGGCTTAGCAGTCTTCCCCCAGGCTGGGTGGGGGCCTGGCGGGAGGCGTCGCAGTCTTCCCCCGGGCGGTCCGGTGGGGGAGGCTTAGCAGTCGTCCCCAGGGCGGTCCGGGGGTGGGGTGGGGTGGGGGGCCTCACAGTCGTCCCTCGGAGAGCCGGGTCGGCGGCAGTGGTGGGTTTACGTCCAGCCTCCGGAGGGTGCGCGTCCTCGGAGGCGATGCAGGCGCCGCAGAGAGGCAGCCTCCGAGGCAGGGAGCGGAGCACCGAGGCTGGGGAGAGGGGAGCAGGAGCCGGGGGCTGGGGGTGGGGGTGGGGGGCGTTCAGGACAACCGGTCAAGCCCCGGGAAGCAGCTGTCAAATGTTCCAAGTCCCCACTCGGCCACCAGGTCCACCCCAGTCTAGCAATGGGGTTGACCTGGCTGACGGCCGGTTAGTATCAAGGTAAACTCACCGTCGTCCACAGGAGGGCAGCTCTCAGGCCGGCCGGCTGCGGCTGACTCTGGGGCGGCGCCCGGTCCCGGCAGCGAGGGGCGGGGGGCGCGGAGCGAGACGGGGCTAACCGGGGGGGGGGGGGCGCCTCCTGCGACTTTGGGGGCCGCGGGTCGTCAGTGGCGTGCAGGCCGGGCCTCTCCCGGGGGATTCGGGGGGGCGGTCCTGCGGGCCGGGCGCAGGGGGCTCGGGCGAGCCCGGGCCGGTCCGCCCCGGGGCCGGGGTCTCCGCCTGCGGCTCAGGGGGGCGCGGGTCGTCGGGGGAGGAAGCCCGGGGGAGCTGCACACCGGCCCGCCAGGCCAGGCCTGGCCTGGATGGCCGCGGGGGGATTCGGGGCGGTCCCGCGGGCCGGGGGCCGGGCGCAGGGGAGGCGGGGGGTCCGAGCGAGTCCGTCCCGGGCCCGGGGCCTCCCCCTGCGGCTTTGGGGTCCGTGGGTCCCCGCTGGCGGAAGCCACTGGGAGCTGGACACCCGCCGTCCGTCCCGCCTGGCCAGGCCTGGCCTGGGTGGCCGCGGGGGGATTCGGGGCGGTCCCGCGGGCCGGCGGCCGGGCGCAGGGGAGGCGGGGGGTCCGAGCGAGTCGGTCCCGGGCCTGGGGTCTCCCCCTGCGGCTTTGGGGTCCGTGGGTCCCCGCTGGAGGAAGCCGCTGGGCGCTGGACACCCGCCGTCCGTCCCGCCTGGCCAGGCCTGGCCTGGGTGGCCGCGGGGGGATTCGGGGCGGTCCCGCGGGCCGGCGGCCGGGCGCAGGGGGTCCGAGCGAGTCCGTCCCAGGCCCGGGGCCTCCCCCTGCGGCTTTGGGGTCCGTGGGTCCCCGCTGGAGGAAGCCGCTGGGCGCTGGACACCCGCCGTCCGTCCCGCCTGGCCAGGCCTGGCCTGGGTGGCCGCGGGGGGGGATTCGGGGCGGACCTGCGGGCCGGCGGCCGGGAGGGTCCGGGCCAGTCCGCCCCATGCCCGGCGTCTCCCCCAGCGGCTTCGGTGGCCCCGGGGGGGGTCCTCCGCGGAGGAAGCCGGGTGGGTGGGGAGCCGGACCCCAGGCGCCCAGACCCGTGACCTGCGGCCGCGACCTCCGACTCGGCAGGAGCGACGAGGGGCTTTCCGGCCCGTCCCCCCCTCTCCTTCCCCCCCAGAAAAGGAGAGAGAGCTGACTCGGACCGGGAAAAGCTGCCTACGGCACCTGGGATTCCCAGGCGGTCACCCATCCAAGTACTAGCCAGGCCCGGGACGGTTTACCTTCCGAGATCGGACGGGATCGGGGGCGTTCGGTCCGGTATGGCCGTAGGCACCCGGCCCCGCGCCTCCTCGCCCGCTTTCCCCTGCCGACGCCCGGGCCTGCCGCACGGTGAGCCCCGGTCGGACTGCCCCCCCCCCTGCGGCAGGGCCCCCGTCTCTCGCGGGCCCGGTCCTTTTTTCCTTTTCGAGCTCCGGGGCCCGGGCTGGCCGCCAGAGCCCCTCCGCCCGCCCTCCCCGGCGTCGGGGAAAATACTGTCCCGGACTTCCAGTGCGCCCGATCCTGTCAGCCGGGGGGTGGGGAGGGGCAGTCCCTCGCTGCGGCCGGGGAGGGTGAGCCCAGGGCGGCTTGCCTGCCGTGCGAGGCCCCTCTCGGCCACCAGGTCAACCCCGAGTCGAAAGGGCTGAAAAATTTTCAGAGTCCCCTCCCGGGCACCAGGTCAACCCGTGGAATCGGACGGGTTCACCTGCTGGCCGGTTCGCTTCCCGGCCACCAGGTCAACCCCTAGGTTGCCGACCGGCCTACCCAGTGGCCGGTTTGCTTTCCGGCCACCAGGTCAACCCCTAGGGGTTTTAACGGGGGCACGCCCGGTGGCCTCTTTCCCGTCCGGTCACCAGGTCAACCCGGATCTCCCTCCTTCCCTGGGCGTCCCCTCCTCGGAGGCGTCAGGTTCCATTTCCCCCCCCCCCCCCCAGACTTCCAGGGGCCCGATCCAGTCGGCCGGGAGGCAGTCCCTCGCTGCGGCCGGGGAGGGTGAGCCCAGGGCGGCCTGGTCCATGTCTCTAGTGGGCCCGATCCTTTTTTTTTTTTTCGAGCTCCGGGGCCAGGCCCGCCCGGGCAGCCCTCCTCGGAGGCGTGGGGCGATTCCCCCCCCCCCCCAGACTTCCAGGGGCCCGATCCTGTCGGCCGGGAGGCAGTCCCTCGCTGCGGCCGGGGAGGGTCAGCCCAGGGCGGCTTGCCTGCCGTGCGAGTCCCCTCTCGGCCACCAGGTCAACCGCGAGTCGAAAGGGCTGAAAAATTTTCAGAGTCCCCTCCCGGGCACCAGGTCAACCCGTGGAATCGAACGGGTTCACCTGCTGGCCGGTTCGCTTCCCGGCCACCAGGTCAACCCGTGGAATCGGACGGGTTCACCGGCTGGCCGGTTCGCTTTCCGGCCACCAGGTCAACCCCTAGGTTTTAAGGGGGGGACGCCCGGTGGCCTCTTTCCCGTCCGGTCACCAGGTCAACCCGGATCTCCCTCCTTCCCTGGGCGCCCCCTCCTCGGAGGCGTCAGGTTCCATTCTTTTTTCCAGACTTCCAGGGGCCCGATCCAGTCGGCCGGGTGGCAGTCCCTCGCTGCGGCCGGGGAGGGTGAGCCCAGGGCGGCTTGCCTGCCGTGCGAGTCCCCTCTCGGCCACCAGGTCAACCCCGAGTCGAAAGGGCTGAAAAATTTTCAGAGTCCCCTCCCGGGCACCAGGTCAACCCGTGGAATCGAACGGGTTCACCTGCTGGCCGGTTCGCTTCCCGGCCACCAGGTCAACCCGTGGAATCGGACGGGTTCACCGGCTGGCCGGTTCGCTTTCCGGCCACCAGGTCAACCCCTAGGTTTTAAGGGGGGGGGGACGCCCGGTGGCCTCTTTCCCGTCCGGTCAGCAGGTCAACCCGGATCTCCCTCCTTCCCTGGGTGCCCCCTCCTCGGAGGCGTCAGGTTCCATTCTTTTTTCCAGACTTCCAGGGGCCCGATCCAGTCGGCCGGGTGGCAGTCCCTCGCTGCGGCCGGGGAGGGTGAGCCCAGGGCGGCTTGCCTGCCGTGCGAGTCCCCTCTCGGCCACCAGGTCAACCCCGAGTCGAAAGGGCTGAAAAATTTTCAGAGTCCCCTCCCGGGCACCAGGTCAACCCGTGGAATCGAACGGGTTCACCTGCTGGCCGGTTCGCTTCCCGGGCACCAGGTCAACCCGTGGAATCGAACGGGTTCACCTGCTGGCCGGTTCGCTTCCCGGGCACCAGGTCAACCCGTGGAATCGAACGGGTTCACCTGCTGGCCGGTTCGCTTCCCGGGCACCAGGTCAACCCGTGGAATCGAACGGGTTCACCTGCTGGCCGGTTCGCTTTCCGGCCACCAGGTCAACCCCTAGGTTTTAAGGGGGGGGGGACGCCCGGTGGCCTCTTTCCCGTCCGGTCAGCAGGTCAACCCGGATCTCCCTCCTTCCCTGGGCGCCCCCTCCTCGGAGGCGTCAGGTTCCATTCTTTTTTCCAGACTTCCAGGGGCCCGATCCAGTCGACCGGGAGGCAGTCCCTCGCTGCGGCCGGGGAGGGTGAGCCCAGGGCGGCTTGCCTGCCGTGCGAGTCCCCTCTCGGCCACCAGGTCAACCCCGAGTCGAAAGGGCTGAAAAATTTTCAGAGTCCCCTCCCGGGCACCAGGTCAACCCGTGGAATCGAACGGGTTCACCTGCTGGCCGGTTCGCTTCCCGGGCACCAGGTCAACCCGTGGAATCGAACGGGTTCACCTGCTGGCCGGTTCGCTTCCCGGGCACCAGGTCAACCCGTGGAATCGAACGGGTTCACCTGCTGGCCGGTTCGCTTTCCGGCCACCAGGTCAACCCCTAGGTTTTAAGGGGGGGGACGCCCGGTGGCCTCTTTCCCGTCCGGTCAGCAGGTCAACCCGGATCTCCCTCCTTCCCTGGGCGCCCCCTCCTCGGAGGCGTCAGGTTCCATTCTTTTTTCCAGACTTCCAGGGGCCCG
>NW_027053430.1:22500-30000 GCF_011386835.1 Chrysemys picta bellii
CCGGGGGCCAGGCTTAATCGTCGTCCCCCCGGGCGCTCCAGGGGGAAAAGCTTAATAGTCCTCCCCCGAGGATAGGCTTAATAGGCGTCCCCCGGCCAGTCCGGGGGAGGCTTAATAGTCCTTCCAGGGGAGGCTTAATAGTCATCCCCCGGGCAGTCCGCGGGAGGCTTAATAGTCGTCCCCCGAGTGCTCCGGGGGGGGCAGGCTTAATAGTCGTTCCCCAGGCAGTCCGGGAGAGGCTTAAGAGTCATCCCCCGACAGTGTGGGTGTGGGTGTGGGCGGGGGGGAGGCTTAGCAGTCGTCCCCAGGGCGGTCCGGGGGTGGGGGGAGGCCTCAGAGTCGTCCCTCCGAGAGCCGTGTCGGCGGCGGTGGCGGGTGTCAGGCTTTACATCCAGCCTCCGGAGGGTGAGCGTCCTCGGACGCGATGCAGCCGCCGCAGAGAGGCAGCCTCCGAGGCAGGGAGCGGAGCACCGAGGCTGGGGAGTGGGGAGCAGGAGCCGGGGGGGGGGAGGTGGGGGGCGTTCAGGACAACAGGTCAACCCCCGGGAAGCGGCTGTCAAATGTTCAAAGTCCCCACTCGGCCACCAGGTCAAGCCCCGGGAAGCGGCTGTAAAATGTTCAAAGTCCCCCCCGGGACAACAGGTCAAGCCCTGGGAGGCGGCTGTCAAATGTTCAAAGTCCCCACCGGGACAACAGGTCAAGCCCTGGGAGGCGGCTGTCAAATGTTCAAAGTCCCCACCGGGACAACAGGTCAACCCCCGGGAAGCGGCTGTCAAATTTTCAAAGTCCCCGTTCGGCCACCAGGTCAACCCGCTGAATCTACTGGGTTGACCTGGCGGCCGGTTTGCTTTCCGGCCACCAGGTCAACCCATTGGATTCGACGGGTTGACCTGGCGACCGGTTTGCTTTCCGGCCACCAGGTCAACCCATTGGATTCGACGGGTTGACCTGGTGGCCGGTTTGCTTTCCGGACCGGATGTCACCCCACTCCCAGGGCAGCGCGGCAGTGGTGCTGAGGACCGCAGAGGGGGGGCTTAATAGTCGAGAGGGAGCAGGTCCGGGGGAGGCTTAATAGTCGTCCCCCGAGGACTCCGGGGGCCAGGCTTAATAGTCGTCCCCCCCCCCCCCCCCCCGGGCGCTCCAGGGGGGAAAGCTTAATAGTCCTCCCCCGAGGACTCCGGGGGCAGGCTTAACAGTCGTCCGCCCCGGGCGCTCCAGCGGGAAAGCTTAATAGTCCTCCCCTGACAGTGTGTGTGTGTGTGGGAGGGAGGCTTAGCAGTCTTGCCCCGGGTGGTCCGGTGGGGGAGGCTTAGCAGTCATCCCCCGAGGACTCCGGGGGCAGGCTTAATAGTGGTTCCAGGGGAGGCTTAATAGTCTTCCCCCGGGCAGTCCGGGAGAGGCTTAATCGTCATCCCCCGACAGTGTGTGTGTGTGTGTGTGGGGGGGAGGCTTAGCAGTCTTCCCCCAGGCTGGGTGGGGGCCTGGCGGGAGGCGTCGCAGTCTTCCCCCGGGCGGTCCGGTGGGGGAGGCTTAGCAGTCGTCCCCAGGGCGGTCCGGGGGTGGGGTGGGGTGGGGGGCCTCACAGTCGTCCCTCGGAGAGCCGGGTCGGCGGCAGTGGTGGGTTTACGTCCAGCCTCCGGAGGGTGCGCGTCCTCGGAGGCGATGCAGGCGCCGCAGAGAGGCAGCCTCCGAGGCAGGGAGCGGAGCACCGAGGCTGGGGAGAGGGGAGCAGGAGCCGGGGGCTGGGGGTGGGGGTGGGGGGCGTTCAGGACAACCGGTCAAGCCCCGGGAAGCAGCTGTCAAATGTTCCAAGTCCCCACTCGGCCACCAGGTCCACCCCAGTCTAGCAATGGGGTTGACCTGGCTGACGGCCGGTTAGTATCAAGGTAAACTCACCGTCGTCCACAGGAGGGCAGCTCTCAGGCCGGCCGGCTGCGGCTGACTCTGGGGCGGCGCCCGGTCCCGGCAGCGAGGGGCGGGGGGCGCGGAGCGAGACGGGGCTAACCGGGGGGGGGGGGGCGCCTCCTGCGACTTTGGGGGCCGCGGGTCGTCAGTGGCGTGCAGGCCGGGCCTCTCCCGGGGGATTCGGGGGGGCGGTCCTGCGGGCCGGGCGCAGGGGGCTCGGGCGAGCCCGGGCCGGTCCGCCCCGGGGCCGGGGTCTCCGCCTGCGGCTCAGGGGGGCGCGGGTCGTCGGGGGAGGAAGCCCGGGGGAGCTGCACACCGGCCCGCCAGGCCAGGCCTGGCCTGGATGGCCGCGGGGGGATTCGGGGCGGTCCCGCGGGCCGGGGGCCGGGCGCAGGGGAGGCGGGGGGTCCGAGCGAGTCCGTCCCGGGCCCGGGGCCTCCCCCTGCGGCTTTGGGGTCCGTGGGTCCCCGCTGGCGGAAGCCACTGGGAGCTGGACACCCGCCGTCCGTCCCGCCTGGCCAGGCCTGGCCTGGGTGGCCGCGGGGGGATTCGGGGCGGTCCCGCGGGCCGGCGGCCGGGCGCAGGGGAGGCGGGGGGTCCGAGCGAGTCGGTCCCGGGCCTGGGGTCTCCCCCTGCGGCTTTGGGGTCCGTGGGTCCCCGCTGGAGGAAGCCGCTGGGCGCTGGACACCCGCCGTCCGTCCCGCCTGGCCAGGCCTGGCCTGGGTGGCCGCGGGGGGATTCGGGGCGGTCCCGCGGGCCGGCGGCCGGGCGCAGGGGGTCCGAGCGAGTCCGTCCCAGGCCCGGGGCCTCCCCCTGCGGCTTTGGGGTCCGTGGGTCCCCGCTGGAGGAAGCCGCTGGGCGCTGGACACCCGCCGTCCGTCCCGCCTGGCCAGGCCTGGCCTGGGTGGCCGCGGGGGGGGATTCGGGGCGGACCTGCGGGCCGGCGGCCGGGAGGGTCCGGGCCAGTCCGCCCCATGCCCGGCGTCTCCCCCAGCGGCTTCGGTGGCCCCGGGGGGGGTCCTCCGCGGAGGAAGCCGGGTGGGTGGGGAGCCGGACCCCAGGCGCCCAGACCCGTGACCTGCGGCCGCGACCTCCGACTCGGCAGGAGCGACGAGGGGCTTTCCGGCCCGTCCCCCCCTCTCCTTCCCCCCCAGAAAAGGAGAGAGAGCTGACTCGGACCGGGAAAAGCTGCCTACGGCACCTGGGATTCCCAGGCGGTCACCCATCCAAGTACTAGCCAGGCCCGGGACGGTTTACCTTCCGAGATCGGACGGGATCGGGGGCGTTCGGTCCGGTATGGCCGTAGGCACCCGGCCCCGCGCCTCCTCGCCCGCTTTCCCCTGCCGACGCCCGGGCCTGCCGCACGGTGAGCCCCGGTCGGACTGCCCCCCCCCCTGCGGCAGGGCCCCCGTCTCTCGCGGGCCCGGTCCTTTTTTCCTTTTCGAGCTCCGGGGCCCGGGCTGGCCGCCAGAGCCCCTCCGCCCGCCCTCCCCGGCGTCGGGGAAAATACTGTCCCGGACTTCCAGTGCGCCCGATCCTGTCAGCCGGGGGGTGGGGAGGGGCAGTCCCTCGCTGCGGCCGGGGAGGGTGAGCCCAGGGCGGCTTGCCTGCCGTGCGAGGCCCCTCTCGGCCACCAGGTCAACCCCGAGTCGAAAGGGCTGAAAAATTTTCAGAGTCCCCTCCCGGGCACCAGGTCAACCCGTGGAATCGGACGGGTTCACCTGCTGGCCGGTTCGCTTCCCGGCCACCAGGTCAACCCCTAGGTTGCCGACCGGCCTACCCAGTGGCCGGTTTGCTTTCCGGCCACCAGGTCAACCCCTAGGGGTTTTAACGGGGGCACGCCCGGTGGCCTCTTTCCCGTCCGGTCACCAGGTCAACCCGGATCTCCCTCCTTCCCTGGGCGTCCCCTCCTCGGAGGCGTCAGGTTCCATTTCCCCCCCCCCCCCCCAGACTTCCAGGGGCCCGATCCAGTCGGCCGGGAGGCAGTCCCTCGCTGCGGCCGGGGAGGGTGAGCCCAGGGCGGCCTGGTCCATGTCTCTAGTGGGCCCGATCCTTTTTTTTTTTTTCGAGCTCCGGGGCCAGGCCCGCCCGGGCAGCCCTCCTCGGAGGCGTGGGGCGATTCCCCCCCCCCCCCAGACTTCCAGGGGCCCGATCCTGTCGGCCGGGAGGCAGTCCCTCGCTGCGGCCGGGGAGGGTCAGCCCAGGGCGGCTTGCCTGCCGTGCGAGTCCCCTCTCGGCCACCAGGTCAACCGCGAGTCGAAAGGGCTGAAAAATTTTCAGAGTCCCCTCCCGGGCACCAGGTCAACCCGTGGAATCGAACGGGTTCACCTGCTGGCCGGTTCGCTTCCCGGCCACCAGGTCAACCCGTGGAATCGGACGGGTTCACCGGCTGGCCGGTTCGCTTTCCGGCCACCAGGTCAACCCCTAGGTTTTAAGGGGGGGACGCCCGGTGGCCTCTTTCCCGTCCGGTCACCAGGTCAACCCGGATCTCCCTCCTTCCCTGGGCGCCCCCTCCTCGGAGGCGTCAGGTTCCATTCTTTTTTCCAGACTTCCAGGGGCCCGATCCAGTCGGCCGGGTGGCAGTCCCTCGCTGCGGCCGGGGAGGGTGAGCCCAGGGCGGCTTGCCTGCCGTGCGAGTCCCCTCTCGGCCACCAGGTCAACCCCGAGTCGAAAGGGCTGAAAAATTTTCAGAGTCCCCTCCCGGGCACCAGGTCAACCCGTGGAATCGAACGGGTTCACCTGCTGGCCGGTTCGCTTCCCGGCCACCAGGTCAACCCGTGGAATCGGACGGGTTCACCGGCTGGCCGGTTCGCTTTCCGGCCACCAGGTCAACCCCTAGGTTTTAAGGGGGGGGGGACGCCCGGTGGCCTCTTTCCCGTCCGGTCAGCAGGTCAACCCGGATCTCCCTCCTTCCCTGGGTGCCCCCTCCTCGGAGGCGTCAGGTTCCATTCTTTTTTCCAGACTTCCAGGGGCCCGATCCAGTCGGCCGGGTGGCAGTCCCTCGCTGCGGCCGGGGAGGGTGAGCCCAGGGCGGCTTGCCTGCCGTGCGAGTCCCCTCTCGGCCACCAGGTCAACCCCGAGTCGAAAGGGCTGAAAAATTTTCAGAGTCCCCTCCCGGGCACCAGGTCAACCCGTGGAATCGAACGGGTTCACCTGCTGGCCGGTTCGCTTCCCGGGCACCAGGTCAACCCGTGGAATCGAACGGGTTCACCTGCTGGCCGGTTCGCTTCCCGGGCACCAGGTCAACCCGTGGAATCGAACGGGTTCACCTGCTGGCCGGTTCGCTTCCCGGGCACCAGGTCAACCCGTGGAATCGAACGGGTTCACCTGCTGGCCGGTTCGCTTTCCGGCCACCAGGTCAACCCCTAGGTTTTAAGGGGGGGGGGACGCCCGGTGGCCTCTTTCCCGTCCGGTCAGCAGGTCAACCCGGATCTCCCTCCTTCCCTGGGCGCCCCCTCCTCGGAGGCGTCAGGTTCCATTCTTTTTTCCAGACTTCCAGGGGCCCGATCCAGTCGACCGGGAGGCAGTCCCTCGCTGCGGCCGGGGAGGGTGAGCCCAGGGCGGCTTGCCTGCCGTGCGAGTCCCCTCTCGGCCACCAGGTCAACCCCGAGTCGAAAGGGCTGAAAAATTTTCAGAGTCCCCTCCCGGGCACCAGGTCAACCCGTGGAATCGAACGGGTTCACCTGCTGGCCGGTTCGCTTCCCGGGCACCAGGTCAACCCGTGGAATCGAACGGGTTCACCTGCTGGCCGGTTCGCTTCCCGGGCACCAGGTCAACCCGTGGAATCGAACGGGTTCACCTGCTGGCCGGTTCGCTTTCCGGCCACCAGGTCAACCCCTAGGTTTTAAGGGGGGGGACGCCCGGTGGCCTCTTTCCCGTCCGGTCAGCAGGTCAACCCGGATCTCCCTCCTTCCCTGGGCGCCCCCTCCTCGGAGGCGTCAGGTTCCATTCTTTTTTCCAGACTTCCAGGGGCCCGATCCAGTCGGCCGGGTGGCAGTCCCTCGCTGCGGCCGGGGAGGGTGAGCCCAGGGCGGCTTGCCTGCCGTGCGAGTCCCCTCTCGGCCACCAGGTCAACCCCGAGTCGAAAGGGCTGAAAAATTTTCAGAGTCCCCTCCCGGGCACCAGGTCAACCCGTGGAATCGAACGGGTTCACCTGCTGGCCGGTTCGCTTCCCGGGCACCAGGTCAACCCGTGGAATCGAACGGGTTCACCTGCTGGCCGGTTCGCTTCCCGGGCACCAGGTCAACCCGTGGAATCGAACGGGTTCACCTGCTGGCCGGTTCGCTTCCCGGGCACCAGGTCAACCCGTGGAATCGAAAGGGTTCACCTGCTGGCCGGTTCGCTTTCCGGCCACCAGGTCAACCCCTAGGTTTTAAGGGGGGGGACGCCCGGTGGCCTCTTTCCCGTCCGGTCAGCAGGTCAACCCGGATCTCCCTCCTTCCCTGGGCGCCCCCTCCTCGGAGGCGTCAGGTTCCATTCTTCTTTTTCCAGACTTCCAGGGGCCCGATCCAGTCGACCGGGAGGCAGTCCCTCGCTGCGGCCGGGGAAGGTGAGCCCAGGGCGGCCTGGTCCATGTCTCTAGTGGGCCCGATCCTTTTTTTTTTTCCGAGCTCCGGGGCCAGGCCCGCCCGGGCAGCCCTCCTCGGGGGCGTGGGGCGATTTCCCCCCCCCCCACCCCCAGACTTCCAGGGGCCCGATCCTGTCGGCCGGGAGGCAGTCCCTCGCTGCGGCCGGGGAGGGTCAGCCCAGGGCGGCCTGCTTGGCGGCCGGGTCCATGTCTCTAGTGGGCCCGATCCTTTTTTTCCCTTTTCCGGCTCCGGGGCCCGGGGTGCCCGGGTAGCCCTCCGCGGTGGCGTCGGCCAATTTTTTTTAAAATCAGACTTCCGTGGGCCCGATCCTGACGGCCGGGAGGCAGTCCCTCGCCGCGTCCGGGGACGGCGAGACGCTCGGCCACCGGGTCAACCCGGAGGAAGCGGGCTGGGGGAAGAAAAAAAAAAAAAAAGTTTTCCAAGTCCGAAAAATTTTCAAAGTCCCCTCTCGGCCACCAGGTCAACCCCTTTGGAGCGAATGGGTTGACCTGACGGCCGGTCGTCTCGCGGATGTCCGGAAGGGGTCGCCCCACGCCGTCTCGGCCGACCGAGGGAACCACGAGGTGGCGCCCAGTTCCAGTTTCGTACCGCCGAAGGCGGGGCTTTGGCTTTTTCGACCTGCCTTTCGAGGATTGTGTGAGGAGATTTCTGAGGACAGGTTTTTCAGAGCCTGTGAGAACCGGAGCTCAGCCTAGGGGATCAATCCGAGTATTGTACCCGACCCTGCCCGGCGTGGGAGGGGGGGAGCGGGCCCGTTTGAGGGCGGAGGCCAGCACCCGGCCCTCCGCCGAGACGGCCCGCTTTGCCCGGCTCTTAGCTCACGGGCCCCGCAGCGGCCGTGGAGCCGAGCTCCGAGTGTCGGCGCCCCCCGGAGGGAGGGGGGGCCCGCTCCTCTCGCGCCCGCCGATCGATGTGGCGCTGACGTTCGCGACGGGAAGGGCCCTTCGCGGGCCGGCACCCCAACCGCGGGGCCGTCCGGTGTTCAGGCGGATGGGGACCCTCTTCC
>NW_027053431.1:10000-15000 GCF_011386835.1 Chrysemys picta bellii
ACCTGGCGGCCGGTTTGCTTTCCGGCCACCAGGTCAACCCATTGGATTCGACGGGTTGACCTGGCGGCTGGTTTGCTTTCCGGCCACCAGGTCAACCCATTGGATTCGACGGGTTGACCTGGTGGCCGGTTTGCTTTCCGGCCCGGGTGTCACCCCACTCCCAGGGCAGCACGGCAGTGGTCTTGAGGACCACAGAGGGGGGCTTAATAGTCGAGAGGGAGCAGGTCCGGGGGAGGCTTAATAGTCGTCCCCCGGCCAGTCCGGGGGAGGCTTAATAGTCGTCCCCCGGGTACTCCGGGGGCCAGGCTTAATCGTCGTCCCCCCGGGCGCTCCAGGGGGAAAAGCTTAATAGTCCTCCCCCGAGGATAGGCTTAATAGGCGTCCCCCGGCCAGTCCGGGGGAGGCTTAATAGTCCTTCCAGGGGAGGCTTAATAGTCATCCCCCGGGCAGTCCGCGGGAGGCTTAATAGTCGTCCCCCGAGTGCTCCGGGGGGGGCAGGCTTAATAGTCGTTCCCCAGGCAGTCCGGGAGAGGCTTAAGAGTCATCCCCCGACAGTGTGGGTGTGGGTGTGGGCGGGGGGGAGGCTTAGCAGTCGTCCCCAGGGCGGTCCGGGGGTGGGGGGAGGCCTCAGAGTCGTCCCTCCGAGAGCCGTGTCGGCGGCGGTGGCGGGTGTCAGGCTTTACATCCAGCCTCCGGAGGGTGAGCGTCCTCGGACGCGATGCAGCCGCCGCAGAGAGGCAGCCTCCGAGGCAGGGAGCGGAGCACCGAGGCTGGGGAGTGGGGAGCAGGAGCCGGGGGGGGGGAGGTGGGGGGCGTTCAGGACAACAGGTCAACCCCCGGGAAGCGGCTGTCAAATGTTCAAAGTCCCCACTCGGCCACCAGGTCAAGCCCCGGGAAGCGGCTGTAAAATGTTCAAAGTCCCCCCCGGGACAACAGGTCAAGCCCTGGGAGGCGGCTGTCAAATGTTCAAAGTCCCCACCGGGACAACAGGTCAAGCCCTGGGAGGCGGCTGTCAAATGTTCAAAGTCCCCACCGGGACAACAGGTCAACCCCCGGGAAGCGGCTGTCAAATTTTCAAAGTCCCCGTTCGGCCACCAGGTCAACCCGCTGAATCTACTGGGTTGACCTGGCGGCCGGTTTGCTTTCCGGCCACCAGGTCAACCCATTGGATTCGACGGGTTGACCTGGCGACCGGTTTGCTTTCCGGCCACCAGGTCAACCCATTGGATTCGACGGGTTGACCTGGTGGCCGGTTTGCTTTCCGGACCGGATGTCACCCCACTCCCAGGGCAGCGCGGCAGTGGTGCTGAGGACCGCAGAGGGGGGGCTTAATAGTCGAGAGGGAGCAGGTCCGGGGGAGGCTTAATAGTCGTCCCCCGAGGACTCCGGGGGCCAGGCTTAATAGTCGTCCCCCCCCCCCCCCCCCCGGGCGCTCCAGGGGGGAAAGCTTAATAGTCCTCCCCCGAGGACTCCGGGGGCAGGCTTAACAGTCGTCCGCCCCGGGCGCTCCAGCGGGAAAGCTTAATAGTCCTCCCCTGACAGTGTGTGTGTGTGTGGGAGGGAGGCTTAGCAGTCTTGCCCCGGGTGGTCCGGTGGGGGAGGCTTAGCAGTCATCCCCCGAGGACTCCGGGGGCAGGCTTAATAGTGGTTCCAGGGGAGGCTTAATAGTCTTCCCCCGGGCAGTCCGGGAGAGGCTTAATCGTCATCCCCCGACAGTGTGTGTGTGTGTGTGTGGGGGGGAGGCTTAGCAGTCTTCCCCCAGGCTGGGTGGGGGCCTGGCGGGAGGCGTCGCAGTCTTCCCCCGGGCGGTCCGGTGGGGGAGGCTTAGCAGTCGTCCCCAGGGCGGTCCGGGGGTGGGGTGGGGTGGGGGGCCTCACAGTCGTCCCTCGGAGAGCCGGGTCGGCGGCAGTGGTGGGTTTACGTCCAGCCTCCGGAGGGTGCGCGTCCTCGGAGGCGATGCAGGCGCCGCAGAGAGGCAGCCTCCGAGGCAGGGAGCGGAGCACCGAGGCTGGGGAGAGGGGAGCAGGAGCCGGGGGCTGGGGGTGGGGGTGGGGGGCGTTCAGGACAACCGGTCAAGCCCCGGGAAGCAGCTGTCAAATGTTCCAAGTCCCCACTCGGCCACCAGGTCCACCCCAGTCTAGCAATGGGGTTGACCTGGCTGACGGCCGGTTAGTATCAAGGTAAACTCACCGTCGTCCACAGGAGGGCAGCTCTCAGGCCGGCCGGCTGCGGCTGACTCTGGGGCGGCGCCCGGTCCCGGCAGCGAGGGGCGGGGGGCGCGGAGCGAGACGGGGCTAACCGGGGGGGGGGGGGCGCCTCCTGCGACTTTGGGGGCCGCGGGTCGTCAGTGGCGTGCAGGCCGGGCCTCTCCCGGGGGATTCGGGGGGGCGGTCCTGCGGGCCGGGCGCAGGGGGCTCGGGCGAGCCCGGGCCGGTCCGCCCCGGGGCCGGGGTCTCCGCCTGCGGCTCAGGGGGGCGCGGGTCGTCGGGGGAGGAAGCCCGGGGGAGCTGCACACCGGCCCGCCAGGCCAGGCCTGGCCTGGATGGCCGCGGGGGGATTCGGGGCGGTCCCGCGGGCCGGGGGCCGGGCGCAGGGGAGGCGGGGGGTCCGAGCGAGTCCGTCCCGGGCCCGGGGCCTCCCCCTGCGGCTTTGGGGTCCGTGGGTCCCCGCTGGCGGAAGCCACTGGGAGCTGGACACCCGCCGTCCGTCCCGCCTGGCCAGGCCTGGCCTGGGTGGCCGCGGGGGGATTCGGGGCGGTCCCGCGGGCCGGCGGCCGGGCGCAGGGGAGGCGGGGGGTCCGAGCGAGTCGGTCCCGGGCCTGGGGTCTCCCCCTGCGGCTTTGGGGTCCGTGGGTCCCCGCTGGAGGAAGCCGCTGGGCGCTGGACACCCGCCGTCCGTCCCGCCTGGCCAGGCCTGGCCTGGGTGGCCGCGGGGGGATTCGGGGCGGTCCCGCGGGCCGGCGGCCGGGCGCAGGGGGTCCGAGCGAGTCCGTCCCAGGCCCGGGGCCTCCCCCTGCGGCTTTGGGGTCCGTGGGTCCCCGCTGGAGGAAGCCGCTGGGCGCTGGACACCCGCCGTCCGTCCCGCCTGGCCAGGCCTGGCCTGGGTGGCCGCGGGGGGGGATTCGGGGCGGACCTGCGGGCCGGCGGCCGGGAGGGTCCGGGCCAGTCCGCCCCATGCCCGGCGTCTCCCCCAGCGGCTTCGGTGGCCCCGGGGGGGGTCCTCCGCGGAGGAAGCCGGGTGGGTGGGGAGCCGGACCCCAGGCGCCCAGACCCGTGACCTGCGGCCGCGACCTCCGACTCGGCAGGAGCGACGAGGGGCTTTCCGGCCCGTCCCCCCCTCTCCTTCCCCCCCAGAAAAGGAGAGAGAGCTGACTCGGACCGGGAAAAGCTGCCTACGGCACCTGGGATTCCCAGGCGGTCACCCATCCAAGTACTAGCCAGGCCCGGGACGGTTTACCTTCCGAGATCGGACGGGATCGGGGGCGTTCGGTCCGGTATGGCCGTAGGCACCCGGCCCCGCGCCTCCTCGCCCGCTTTCCCCTGCCGACGCCCGGGCCTGCCGCACGGTGAGCCCCGGTCGGACTGCCCCCCCCCCTGCGGCAGGGCCCCCGTCTCTCGCGGGGCCCGGTCCTTTTTTCCTTTTCGAGCTCCGGGGCCCGGGCTGGCCGCCAGAGCCCCTCCGCCCGCCCTCCCCGGCGTCGGGGAAAATACTGTCCCGGACTTCCAGTGCGCCCGATCCTGTCAGCCGGGGGGTGGGGAGGGGCAGTCCCTCGCTGCGGCCGGGGAGGGTGAGCCCAGGGCGGCTTGCCTGCCGTGCGAGGCCCCTCTCGGCCACCAGGTCAACCCCGAGTCGAAAGGGCTGAAAAATTTTCAGAGTCCCCTCCCGGGCACCAGGTCAACCCGTGGAATCGGACGGGTTCACCTGCTGGCCGGTTCGCTTCCCGGCCACCAGGTCAACCCCTAGGTTGCCGACCGGCCTACCCAGTGGCCGGTTTGCTTTCCGGCCACCAGGTCAACCCCTAGGGGTTTTAACGGGGGCACGCCCGGTGGCCTCTTTCCCGTCCGGTCACCAGGTCAACCCGGATCTCCCTCCTTCCCTGGGCGTCCCCTCCTCGGAGGCGTCAGGTTCCATTTCCCCCCCCCCCCCAGACTTCCAGGGGCCCGATCCAGTCGGCCGGGAGGCAGTCCCTCGCTGCGGCCGGGGAGGGTGAGCCCAGGGCGGCCTGGTCCATGTCTCTAGTGGGCCCGATCCTTTTTTTTTTTTTCGAGCTCCGGGGCCAGGCCCGCCCGGGCAGCCCTCCTCGGAGGCGTGGGGCGATTCCCCCCCCCCCCCAGACTTCCAGGGGCCCGATCCTGTCGGCCGGGAGGCAGTCCCTCGCTGCGGCCGGGGAGGGTCAGCCCAGGGCGGCTTGCCTGCCGTGCGAGTCCCCTCTCGGCCACCAGGTCAACCGCGAGTCGAAAGGGCTGAAAAATTTTCAGAGTCCCCTCCCGGGCACCAGGTCAACCCGTGGAATCGAACGGGTTCACCTGCTGGCCGGTTCGCTTCCCGGCCACCAGGTCAACCCGTGGAATCGGACGGGTTCACCGGCTGGCCGGTTCGCTTTCCGGCCACCAGGTCAACCCGTGGAATCGAACGGGTTCACCTGCTGGCCGGTTCGCTTTCCGGCCACCAGGTCAACCCCTAGGTTTTAAGGGGGGGGGGACGCCCGGTGGCCTCTTTCCCGTCCGGTCAGCAGGTCAACCCGGATCTCCCTCCTTCCCTGGGCGCCCCCTCCTCGGAGGCGTCAGGTTCCATTCTTTTTTCCAGACTTCCAGGGGCCCGATCCAGTCGACCGGGAGGCAGTCCCTCGCTGCGGCCGGGGAGGGTGAGCCCAGGGCGGCTTGCCTGCCGTGCGAGTCCCCTCTCGGCCACCAGGTCAACCCCGAGTCGAAAGGGCTGAAAAATTTTCAGAGTCCCCTCCCGGGCACCAGGTCAACCCGTGGAATCGAACGGGTTCACCT
>NW_027053431.1:27500-32145 GCF_011386835.1 Chrysemys picta bellii
CTGGCGGCCGGTTTGCTTTCCGGCCACCAGGTCAACCCATTGGATTCGACGGGTTGACCTGGCGGCTGGTTTGCTTTCCGGCCACCAGGTCAACCCATTGGATTCGACGGGTTGACCTGGTGGCCGGTTTGCTTTCCGGCCCGGGTGTCACCCCACTCCCAGGGCAGCACGGCAGTGGTCTTGAGGACCACAGAGGGGGGCTTAATAGTCGAGAGGGAGCAGGTCCGGGGGAGGCTTAATAGTCGTCCCCCGGCCAGTCCGGGGGAGGCTTAATAGTCGTCCCCCGGGTACTCCGGGGGCCAGGCTTAATCGTCGTCCCCCCGGGCGCTCCAGGGGGAAAAGCTTAATAGTCCTCCCCCGAGGATAGGCTTAATAGGCGTCCCCCGGCCAGTCCGGGGGAGGCTTAATAGTCCTTCCAGGGGAGGCTTAATAGTCATCCCCCGGGCAGTCCGCGGGAGGCTTAATAGTCGTCCCCCGAGTGCTCCGGGGGGGGCAGGCTTAATAGTCGTTCCCCAGGCAGTCCGGGAGAGGCTTAAGAGTCATCCCCCGACAGTGTGGGTGTGGGTGTGGGCGGGGGGGAGGCTTAGCAGTCGTCCCCAGGGCGGTCCGGGGGTGGGGGGAGGCCTCAGAGTCGTCCCTCCGAGAGCCGTGTCGGCGGCGGTGGCGGGTGTCAGGCTTTACATCCAGCCTCCGGAGGGTGAGCGTCCTCGGACGCGATGCAGCCGCCGCAGAGAGGCAGCCTCCGAGGCAGGGAGCGGAGCACCGAGGCTGGGGAGTGGGGAGCAGGAGCCGGGGGGGGGGAGGTGGGGGGCGTTCAGGACAACAGGTCAACCCCCGGGAAGCGGCTGTCAAATGTTCAAAGTCCCCACTCGGCCACCAGGTCAAGCCCCGGGAAGCGGCTGTAAAATGTTCAAAGTCCCCCCCGGGACAACAGGTCAAGCCCTGGGAGGCGGCTGTCAAATGTTCAAAGTCCCCACCGGGACAACAGGTCAAGCCCTGGGAGGCGGCTGTCAAATGTTCAAAGTCCCCACCGGGACAACAGGTCAACCCCCGGGAAGCGGCTGTCAAATTTTCAAAGTCCCCGTTCGGCCACCAGGTCAACCCGCTGAATCTACTGGGTTGACCTGGCGGCCGGTTTGCTTTCCGGCCACCAGGTCAACCCATTGGATTCGACGGGTTGACCTGGCGACCGGTTTGCTTTCCGGCCACCAGGTCAACCCATTGGATTCGACGGGTTGACCTGGTGGCCGGTTTGCTTTCCGGACCGGATGTCACCCCACTCCCAGGGCAGCGCGGCAGTGGTGCTGAGGACCGCAGAGGGGGGGCTTAATAGTCGAGAGGGAGCAGGTCCGGGGGAGGCTTAATAGTCGTCCCCCGAGGACTCCGGGGGCCAGGCTTAATAGTCGTCCCCCCCCCCCCCCCCCCGGGCGCTCCAGGGGGGAAAGCTTAATAGTCCTCCCCCGAGGACTCCGGGGGCAGGCTTAACAGTCGTCCGCCCCGGGCGCTCCAGCGGGAAAGCTTAATAGTCCTCCCCTGACAGTGTGTGTGTGTGTGGGAGGGAGGCTTAGCAGTCTTGCCCCGGGTGGTCCGGTGGGGGAGGCTTAGCAGTCATCCCCCGAGGACTCCGGGGGCAGGCTTAATAGTGGTTCCAGGGAGGCTTAATAGTCTTCCCCCGGGCAGTCCGGGAGAGGCTTAATCGTCATCCCCCGACAGTGTGTGTGTGTGTGTGTGGGGGGGAGGCTTAGCAGTCTTCCCCCAGGCTGGGTGGGGGCCTGGCGGGAGGCGTCGCAGTCTTCCCCCGGGCGGTCCGGTGGGGAGGCTTAGCAGTCGTCCCCAGGGCGGTCCGGGGTGGGGTGGGGTGGGGGGCCTCACAGTCGTCCCTCGGAGAGCCGGGTCGGCGGCAGTGGTGGGTTTACGTCCAGCCTCCGGAGGGTGCGCGTCCTCGGAGGCGATGCAGGCGCCGCAGAGAGGCAGCCTCCGAGGCAGGGAGCGGAGCACCGAGGCTGGGGAGAGGGGAGCAGGAGCCGGGGGCTGGGGGTGGGGGTGGGGGGCGTTCAGGACAACCGGTCAAGCCCCGGGAAGCAGCTGTCAAATGTTCCAAGTCCCCACTCGGCCACCAGGTCCACCCCAGTCTAGCAATGGGGTTGACCTGGCTGACGGCCGGTTAGTATCAAGGTAAACTCACCGTCGTCCACAGGAGGGCAGCTCTCAGGCGGCCGGCTGCGGCTGACTCTGGGGCGGCGCCCGGTCCCGGCAGCGAGGGGCGGGGGGCGCGGAGCGAGACGGGGCTAACCGGGGGGGGGGGGGCGCCTCCTGCGACTTTGGGGGCCGCGGGTCGTCAGTGGCGTGCAGGCCGGGCCCTCTCCCGGGGGATTCGGGGGGGCGGTCCTGCGGGCCGGGCGCAGGGGGCTCGGGCGAGCCCGGGCCGGTCCGCCCCGGGGCCGGGGTCTCCGCCTGCGGCTCAGGGGGGCGCGGGTCGTCGGGGGAGGAAGCCCGGGGGAGCTGCACACCGGCCCGCCAGGCCAGGCCTGGCCTGGATGGCCGCGGGGGGATTCGGGGCGGTCCCGCGGGCCGGGGGCCGGGCGCAGGGGAGGCGGGGGGTCCGAGCGAGTCCGTCCCGGGCCCGGGGCCTCCCCCTGCGGCTTTGGGGTCCGTGGGTCCCCGCTGGCGGAAGCCACTGGGAGCTGGACACCCGCCGTCCGTCCCGCCTGGCCAGGCCTGGCCTGGGTGGCCGCGGGGGGATTCGGGGCGGTCCCGCGGGCCGGCGGCCGGGGCGCAGGGGAGGCGGGGGGTCCGAGCGAGTCGGTCCCGGGCCTGGGGTCTCCCCCTGCGGCTTTGGGGTCCGTGGGTCCCCGCTGGAGGAAGCCGCTGGGCGCTGGACACCCGCCGTCCGTCCCCGCCTGGCCAGGCCTGGCCTGGGTGGCCGCGGGGGGATTCGGGGCGGTCCCGCGGGCCGGCGGCCGGGCGCAGGGGGGTCCGAGCGAGTCCGTCCCAGGCCCGGGGCCTCCCCCTGCGGCTTTGGGGTCCGTGGGTCCCCGCTGGAGGAAGCCGCTGGGCGCTGGACACCCGCCGTCCGTCCCGCCTGGCCAGGCCTGGCCTGGGTGGCCGCGGGGGGGGATTCGGGGCGGACCTGCGGGCCGGCGGCCGGGAGGGTCCGGGGCCAGTCCGCCCCATGCCCGGCGTCTCCCCCAGCGGCTTCGGTGGCCCCGGGGGGGGTCCTCCGCGGAGGAAGCCGGGTGGGTGGGGAGCCGGACCCCAGGCGCCCAGACCCGTGACCTGCGGCCGCGACCTCCGACTCGGCAGGAGCGACGAGGGGCTTTCCGGCCCGTCCCCCCCTCTCCTTCCCCCCCAGAAAAGGAGAGAGAGCTGACTCGGACCGGGAAAAGCTGCCTACGGCACCTGGGATTCCCAGGCGGTCACCCATCCAAGTACTAGCCAGGCCCGGGACGGTTTACCTTCCGAGATCGGACGGGATCGGGGGCGTTCGGTCCGGTATGGCCGTAGGCACCCGGCCCCGCGCCTCCTCGCCCGCTTTCCCCCTGCCGACGCCCGGGCCTGCCGCACGGTGAGCCCCGGTCGGACTGCCTCCCCCCCTGCGGCAGGGCCCCCGTCTCTCGCGGGCCCGGTCCTTTTTTCCTTTTCGAGCTCCGGGGCCCGGGCTGGCCGCCAGAGCCCCTCCGCCCGCCCTCCCCGGCGTCGGGGAAAATACTGTCCCGGACTTCCAGTGCGCCCGATCCTGTCAGCCGGGGGGTGGGGAGGGGCAGTCCCTCGCTGCGGCCGGGGAGGGTGAGCCCAGGGCGGCTTGCCTGCCGTGCGAGGCCCCTCTCGGCCACCAGGTCAACCCCGAGTCGAAAGGGCTGAAAAATTTTCAGAGTCCCCTCCCGGGCACCAGGTCAACCCGTGGAATCGGACGGGTTCACCTGCTGGCCGGTTCGCTTCCCCGGCCACCAGGTCAACCCCTAGGTTGCCGACCGGCCTACCCAGTGGCCGGTTTGCTTTCCGGCCACCAGGTCAACCCCTAGGGGTTTTAACGGGGGCACGCCCGGTGGCCTCTTTCCCGTCCGGTCACCAGGTCAACCCGGATCTCCCTCCTTCCCTGGGCGTCCCCTCCTCGGAGGCGTCAGGTTCCATTTCCCCCCCCCCCCCCCAGACTTCCAGGGGCCCGATCCAGTCGGCCGGGAGGCAGTCCCTCGCTGCGGCCGGGGAGGGTGAGCCCAGGGCGGCCTGGTCCATGTCTCTAGTGGGCCCGATCCTTTTTTTTTTTTCGAGCTCCGGGGCCAGGCCGCCCGGGCAGCCCTCCTCGGAGGCGTGGGGCGATTCCCCCCCCCCCCAGACTTCCAGGGGCCCGATCCTGTCGGCCGGGAGGCAGTCCCTCGCTGCGGCCGGGGGAGGGTCAGCCCAGGGCGGCTTGCCTGCCGTGCGAGTCCCCTCTCGGCCACCAGGTCAACCGCGAGTCGAAAGGGCTGAAAAATTTTCAGAGTCCCCTCCCGGGCACCAGGTCAACCCGTGGAATCGAACGGGTTCACCTGCTGGCCGGTTCGCTTCCCGGCCACCAGGTCAACCCGTGGAATCGGACGGTTCACCGGCTGGCCGGTTCGCTTTCCCGGCCACCAGGTCAACCCGTGGAATCGAACGGGTTCACCTG
>NW_027053432.1:0-32000 GCF_011386835.1 Chrysemys picta bellii
ACTCTAAGGCAGAGACATGTCACAATGGTTAACAGGAAAGCCAAAAGCAACTTTGAGACAGCCAGGATTAAGGGCTACACCAGAAGGCATCAGAAGGCCTTCACCACCCTGGCCAAAAAGCAAAGGCAGTTCTTATGGAATTGTGAAACCCAACATCGAAACTGCTCAATATGCTTTGTCCCCGGCACCCGGAAGTGGACTATCCCAAAGAGACTCTAATGCAGAGACATGTCACAATGATTAACAGGAAAGCCAAAAGCAACTTTGAGACAGCCAGGATTAGGGGCTACACCAGAAGGCATCAGAAGGCCTACACCCCCCTGGCCAAAAAGCAAAGGCAGTTCGTATGGAATTGTGAAACCCAGCATCGAAACTGCTCAATATGCTTTGTCCCCGGCACCCTGAAGTGGACTATCCCAAAGAGACTCTAAGGCAGAGACATGTCACAATGGTTAACAGGAAAGCCAAAAGCAACTTTGAGACAGCCAGGATTAGGGGCTACACCAGAAGGCATCAGAAGGCCTACACCCCCCTCGCCAAAAAGCAAAGGGAGTTCTTATGGAATTGTGAAACCCAGCATCGAAACTGCTCAATATGCTTTGTCCCCGGCACCCGGAAGTGGACTATCCCAAAGAGACTCTAAGGCAGAGACATGTCACAATGGTTAACAGGAAAGCCAAAAGCAACTTTGAGACAGCCAGGATTAAGGGCTACACCAGAAGGCATCAGAAGGCCTACACCCCCCTGGCCAAAAAGGAAAGGCAGTTCTTATGGAATTGTGAAACCCAGCATCGAAACTGCTCAATATGCTTTGTCCCCGGCACCCGGAAGTGGACTATCCCAAAGAGACTCTAAGGCAGAGACATGTCACAATGCTTAACAGGAAAGCCAAAAGCAACTTTGAGACAGCCAGGATTAAGGGCTACACCAGAAGGCATCAGAAGGCCTACACCCCCCTGGCCAAAAAGCAAAGGCAGTTCTTATGGAATTGTGAAACCCAGCATCGAAACTGCTCAATATGCTTTGTCCCCGGCACCCGGAAGTGGACTATCCCAAAGAGACTCTAATGCAGAGACATGTCACAATGGTTAACAGGAAAGCCAAAAGCAACTTTGAGACAGCCAGGATTAAGGACTACATCAGAACGCATCAGAAGGCCTACACCCCCCTGGCCAAAAACCAAAGGCAGTTCTTATGGAATTGTGAAACCCAGCATAGAAACTGCTCAATATGCTTTGTCCCCGGCACCCGGAAGTGGACTATCCCAAAGAGACTCTAAGGCAGAGACATGTCACAATGGTTAACAGGAAAGCCAAAAGCAACTTTGAGACAGCCAGGATTAAGGGCTACACCAGAAGGCATCAGAAGGCCTTCACCGCCCTGGCCAAAAAGCAAAGGCAGTTCTTATGGAATTGTGAAACCCAACATCGAAACTGCTCAATATGCTTTGTCCCCGGCACCCGGAAGTGGACTATCCCAAAGACACTCTAATGCAGAGACATGTCACAATGGTTAACAGGAAAGCCAAAAGCAACTTTGAGACAGCCAGGATTAAGGGCTACACCAGAAGGCATCAGAAGGCCTACACCCCCCTGGCCAAAAAGCAAAGGCAGTTCTTATGGAATTGTGAAACCCAGCATCGAAACTGCTCAATATGCTTTGTCCCCGGCACCCGGAAGTGGACTATCCCAAAGAGACTCTAATGCAGAGACATGTCACAATGGTTAACAGGAAAGCCAAAAGCAACTTTGAGACAGCCAGGATTAAGGGCTACACCAGAAGGCCTACACCCCCCTGGCCAAAAAGCAAAGGCAGTTCTTATGGAATTGTGAAACCCAGCATCGAAACTGCTCAATATGCTTTGTCCCCGGCACCCGGAAGTGGACTATCCCAAAGAGACTCTAAGGCAGAGACATGTCACAATGGTTAACAGGAAAGCCAAAAGCAACTTTGAGACAGCCAGGATTAAGGGCTACACCAGAAGGCATCAGAAGGCCTTCACCACTCTGGCCAAAAAGGAAAGGCAGTTCTTATGGAATTGTGAAACCCAACATCGAAACTGCTCAATATGCTTTGTCCCCGGCACCCGGAAGTGGACTATCCCAAAGACACTCTAATGCAGAGACATGTCACAATGCTTAACAGGAAAGCCAAAAGCAACTTTGAGAGGACAGGATTAAGGGCTACACCAGAAGGCCTACACCCCCCTGGCCAAAAAGCAAAGGCAGTTCTTATGGAATTGTGAAACCCAGCATCGAAACTGCTCAATATGCTTTGTCCCCGGCACCCGGAAGTGGACTATCCCAAAGAGACTCTAATGCAGAGACATGTCACAATGGTTAACAGGAAAGCCAAAAGCAACTTTGAGACAGCCAGGATTAAGGGCTACACCAGAAGGCCTACACCCCCCTGGCCAAAAACCAAAGGCAGTTCTTATGGAATTGTGAAACCCAGCATAGAAACTGCTCAATATGCTTTGTCCCCGGCACCCGGAAGTCGACTATCCCAAAGAGACTCTAAGGCAGAGACATGTCACAATGGTTAACAGGAAAGCCAAAAGCAACTTTGAGACAGCCAGGATTAAGGGCTACACCAGAAGGCATCAGAAGGCCTACACCCCCCTGGCCAAAAAGCAAAGGCAGTTCTTATGGAATTGTGAAACCCAGCATCGAAACTGCTCAATATGCTTTGTCCCCGGCACCCGGAAGTGGACTATCCCAAAGAGACTCTAAGGCAGAGACATGTCACAATGGTTAACAGGAAAGCCAAAAGCAACTTTGAGACAGCCAGGATTAAGGGCTACACCAGAAGGCATCACAAGGCCTACACCCCCCTGGCCAAAAAGCAAAGGCAGTTCTTATGGAATTGTGAAACCCAGCATCGAAACTGCTCAATATGCTTTGTCCCCGGCACCCGGAAGTGGACTATCCCAAAGAGACTCTAAGGCAGAGACATGTCACAATGCTTAACAGGAAAGCCAAAAGCAACTTTGAGACAGCCAGGATTAAGGGCTACACCAGAAGGCATCAGAAGGCCTACACCCCCGTGGCCAAAAAGCAAAGGCAGTTCTTATGGAATTGTGAAACCCAGCATCGAAACTGCTCAATATGCTTTGTCCCCGGCACCCGGAAGTGGACTATCCCAAAGAGACTCTAATGCAGAGACATGTCACAATGGTTAACAGGAAAGCCAAAAGCAACTTTGAGACAGCCAGGATTAGGGGCTACACCAGAAGGCATCAGAAGGCCTACACCCCCCTGGCCAAAAAGCAAAGGCAGTTCTTATGGAATTGTGAAACCCAGCATCGAAACTGCTCAATATGCTTTGTCCCCGGCACCCGGAAGTGGACTATCCCAAAGAGACTCTAAGGCAGAGACATGTCACAATGGTTAACAGGAAAGCCAAAAGCAACTTTGAGACAGCCAGGATTAAGGGCTACACCAGAAGGCATCAGAAGGCCTTCACCACTCTGGCCAAAAAGCAAAGGCAGTTCTTATGGAATTGTGAAACCCAACATCGAAACTGCTCAATATGCTTTGTCCCCGGCACCCGGAAGTGGACTATCCCAAAGACACTCTAATGCAGAGACATGTCACAATGGTTAACAGGAAAGCCAAAAGCAACTTTGAGACAGCCAGGATTAAGGGCTACACCAGAAGGCATCAGAAGGCCTACACCCCCCTGGCCAAAAAGCAAAGGCAGTTCTTATGGAATTGTGAAACCCAGCATCGAAACTGCTCAATATGCTTTGTCCCCGGCACCCGGAAGTGGACTATCCCAAAGAGACTCTAAGGCAGAGACATGTCACAATGGTTAACAGGAAAGCCAAAAGCAACTTTGAGACAGCCAGGATTAAGGGCTACACCAGAAGGCATCAGAAGGCCTTCACCACTCTGGCCAAAAAGCAAAGGCAGTTCTTATGGAATTGTGAAACCCAGCATCGAAACTGCTCAATATGCTTTGTCCCCGGCACCCGGACGTGGACTATCCCAAAGAGACTCTAATGCAGAGACATGTCACAATGGTTAACAGGAAAGCCAAAAGCAACTTTGAGAGGACAGGATTAAGGGCTACACCAGAAGGCCTACACCCCCCTGGCCAAAAAGCAAAGGCAGTTCTTATGGAATTGTGAAACCCAGCATCGAAACTGCTCAATATGCTTTGTCCCCTGCACCCGGAAGTGGACTATCCCAAAGAGACTCTAATGCAGAGACATGTCACAATGGTTAACAGGAAAGCCAAAAGCAACTTTGAGACAGCCAGGATTAAGGGCTACACCAGAAGGCATCAGAAGGCCTACACCCCCCTGGCCAAAAACCAAAGGCAGTTCTTATGGAATTGTGAAACCCAGCATAGAAACTGCTCAATATGCTTTGTCCCCGGCACCCGGAGGTGGACTATCCCAAAGAGACTCTAAGGCAGAGACATGTCACAATGGTTAACAGGAAAGCCAAAAGCAACTTTGAGACAGCCAGGATTAAGGGCTACACCAGAAGGCATCAGAAGGCCTACACCCCCCTGGCCAAAAAGCAAAGGCAGTTCTTATGGAATTGTGAAACCCAGCATCGAAACTGCTCAATATGCTTTGTCCCCGGCACCCGGAAATGGACTATCCCAAAGAGACTCTAAGGCAGAGACATGTCACAATGGTTAACAGGAAAGCCAAAAGCAACTTTGAGACAGCCAAGATTAAGGGCTACACCAGAAGGCATCAGAAGGCCTACACCCCCCTGGCCAAAAAGCAAAGGCAGTTCTTATGGAATTGTGAAACCCAGCATCGAAACTGCTCAATATGCTTTGTCCCCGGCACCCGGAAGTGGACTATCCCAAAGAGACTCTAAGGCAGAGACATGTCACAATGGTTAACAGGAAAGCCAAAAGCAACTTTGAGACAGCCAGGATTAAGGGCTACACCAGAAGGCATCACAAGGCCTACACCCCCCTGGCCAAAAAGCAAAGGCAGTTCTTATGGAATTGTGAAACCCAGCATCGAAACTGCTCAATATGCTTTGTCCCCGGCACCCGGAAGTGGACTATCCCAAAGAGACTCTAAGGCAGAGACATGTCACAATGCTTAACAGGAAAGCCAAAAGCAACTTTGAGACAGCCAGGATTAAGGGCTACACCAGAAGGCATCAGAAGGCCTACACCCCCCTGGCCAAAAACCAAAGGCAGTTCTTATGGAATTGTGAAACCCAGCATCGAAACTGCTCAATATGCTTTGTCCCCGGCACCCGGAAGTGGACTATCCCAAAGAGACTCTAATGCAGAGACATGTCACAATGGTTAACAGGAAAGCCAAAAGCAACTTTGAGACAGCCAGGATTAAGGGCTACACCAGAAGGGATCAGAAGGCCTTCACCACCCTGGCCAAAAAGCAAAGGCAGTTCTTATGGAATTGTGAAACCCAACATCGAAACTGCTCAATATGCTTTGTCCCCGGCACCCGGAAGTGGACTATCCCAAAGAGACTCTAATGCAGAGACATGTCACAATGGTTAACAGGAAAGCCAAAAGCAACTTTGAGACAGCCAGGATTAGGGGCTACACCAGAAGGCATCAGAAGGCCTACACCCCCCTGGCCAAAAAGCAAAGGCAGTTCGTATGGAATTGTGAAACCCAGCATCGAAACTGCTCAATATGCTTTGTCCCCGGCACCCTGAAGTGGACTATCCCAAAGAGACTCTAAGGCAGAGACATGTCACAATGGTTAACAGGAAAGCCAAAAGCAACTTTGAGACAGCCAGGATTAGGGGCTACACCAGAAGGCATCACAAGGCCTACACCCCCCTGGCCAAAAAGCAAAGGCAGTTCTTATGGAATTGTGAAACCCAGCATCGAAACTGCTCAATATGCTTTGTCCCCGGCACCCGGAAGTGGACTATCCCAAAGAGACTCTAAGGCAGAGACATGTCACAATGCTTAACAGGAAAGCCAAAAGCAACTTTGAGACAGCCAGGATTAAGGGCTACACCAGAAGGCATCAGAAGGCCTACACCCCCCTGGCCAAAAAGCAAAGGCAGTTCTTATGGAATTGTGAAACCCAGCATCGAAACTGCTCAATATGCTTTGTCCCCGGCACCCGGAAGTGGACTATCCCAAAGAGACTCTAATGCAGAGACATGTCACAATGGTTAACAGGAAAGCCAAAAGCAACTTTGAGACAGCCAGGATTAAGGACTACATCAGAACGCTTCAGAAGGCCTACACCCCCCTGGCCAAAAACCCAAGGCAGTTCTTATGGAATTGTGAAACCCAGCATAGAAACTGCTCAATATGCTTTGTCCCCGGCACCCGGAAGTGGACTATCCCAAAGAGACTCTAAGGCAGAGACATGTCACAATGGTTAACAGGAAAGCCAAAAGCAACTTTGAGACAGCCAGGATTAAGGGCTACACCAGAAGGGATCAGAAGGCCTTCACCACCCTGGCCAAAAAGCAAAGGCAGTTCTTATGGAATTGTGAAACCCAACATCGAAACTGCTCAATATGCTTTGTCCCCGGCACCCGGAAGTGGACTATCCCAAAGAGACTCTAATGCAGAGACATGTCACAATGGTTAACAGGAAAGCCAAAAGCAACTTTGAGACAGCCAGGATTAGGGGCTACACCAGAAGGCATCAGAAGGCCTACACCCCCCTGGCCAAAAAGCAAAGGCAGTTCGTATGGAATTGTGAAACCCAGCATCGAAACTGCTCAATATGCTTTGTCCCCGGCACCCTGAAGTGGACTATCCCAAAGAGACTCTAAGGCAGAGACATGTCACAATGGTTAACAGGAAAGCCAAAAGCAACTTTGAGACAGCCAGGATTAGGGGCTACACCAGAAGGCATCAGAAGGCCTACACCCCCCTGGCCAAAAAGCAAAGGGAGTTCTTATGGAATTGTGAAACCCAGCATCGAAACTGCTCAATATGCTTTGTCCCCGGCACCCGGAAGTGGACTATCCCAAAGAGACTCTAAGGCAGAGACATGTCACAATGGTTAACAGGAAAGCCAAAAGCAACTTTGAGACAGCCAGGATTAAGGGCTACACCAGAAGGCATCAGAAGGCCTACACCCCCCTGGCCAAAAAGCAAAGGCAGTTCTTATGGAATTGTGAAACCCAGCATCGAAACTGCTCAATATGCTTTGTCCCCGGCACCCGGAAGTGGACTATCCCAAAGAGACTCTAAGGCAGAGACATGTCACAATGCTTAACAGGAAAGCCAAAAGCAACTTTGAGACAGCCAGGATTAAGGGCTACACCAGAAGGCATCAGAAGGCCTACACCCCCCTGGCCAAAAAGCAAAGGCAGTTCTTATGGAATTGTGAAACCCAGCATCGAAACTGCTCAATATGCTTTGTCCCCGGCACCCGGAAGTGGACTATCCCAAAGAGACTCTAATGCAGAGACATGTCACAATGGTTAACAGGAAAGCCAAAAGCAACTTTGAGACAGCCAGGATTAAGGACTACATCAGAACGCATCAGAAGGCCTACACCCCCCTGGCCAAAAACCAAAGGCAGTTCTTATGGAATTGTGAAACCCAGCATAGAAACTGCTCAATATGCTTTGTCCCCGGCACCCGGAAGTGGACTATCCCAAAGAGACTCTAAGGCAGAGACATGTCACAATGGTTAACAGGAAAGCCAAAAGCAACTTTGAGACAGCCAGGATTAAGGGCTACACCAGAAGGCATCAGAAGGCCTTCACCACCCTGGCCAAAAAGCAAAGGCAGTTCTTATGGAATTGTGAAACCCAACATCGAAACTGCTCAATATGCTTTGTCCCCGGCACCCGGAAGTGGACTATCCCAAAGAGACTCTAATGCAGAGACATGTCACAATGATTAACAGGAAAGCCAAAAGCAACTTTGAGACAGCCAGGATTAGGGGCTACACCAGAAGGCATCAGAAGGCCTACACCCCCCTGGCCAAAAAGCAAAGGCAGTTCGTATGGAATTGTGAAACCCAGCATCGAAACTGCTCAATATGCTTTGTCCCCGGCACCCTGAAGTGGACTATCCCAAAGAGACTCTAAGGCAGAGACATGTCACAATGGTTAACAGGAAAGCCAAAAGCAACTTTGAGACAGCCAGGATTAGGGGCTACACCAGAAGGCATCAGAAGGCCTACACCCCCCTCGCCAAAAAGCAAAGGGAGTTCTTATGGAATTGTGAAACCCAGCATCGAAACTGCTCAATATGCTTTGTCCCCGGCACCCGGAAGTGGACTATCCCAAAGAGACTCTAAGGCAGAGACATGTCACAATGGTTAACAGGAAAGCCAAAAGCAACTTTGAGACAGCCAGGATTAAGGGCTACACCAGAAGGCATCAGAAGGCCTACACCCCCCTGGCCAAAAAGCAAAGGCAGTTCTTATGGAATTGTGAAACCCAGCATCGAAACTGCTCAATATGCTTTGTCCCCGGCACCCGGAAGTGGACTATCCCAAAGAGACTCTAAGGCAGAGACATGTCACAATGCTTAACAGGAAAGCCAAAAGCAACTTTGAGACAGCCAGGATTAAGGGCTACACCAGAAGGCATCAGAAGGCCTACACCCCCCTGGCCAAAAAGCAAAGGCAGTTCTTATGGAATTGTGAAACCCAGCATCGAAACTGCTCAATATGCTTTGTCCCCGGCACCCGGAAGTGGACTATCCCAAAGAGACTCTAATGCAGAGACATGTCACAATGGTTAACAGGAAAGCCAAAAGCAACTTTGAGACAGCCAGGATTAAGGACTACATCAGAACGCATCAGAAGGCCTACACCCCCCTGGCCAAAAACCAAAGGCAGTTCTTATGGAATTGTGAAACCCAACATCGAAACTGCTCAATATGCTTTGTCCCCGGCACCCGGAAGTGGACTATCCCAAAGAGACTCTAATGCAGAGACATGTCACAATGGTTAACAGGAAAGCCAAAAGCAACTTTGAGACAGCCAGGATTAAGGGCTACACCAGAAGGCCTACACCCCCCTGGCCAAAAACCAAAGGCAGTTCTTATGGAATTGTGAAACCCAGCATAGAAACTGCTCAATATGCTTTGTCCCCGGCACCCGGAAGTGGACTATCCCAAAGAGACTCTAAGGTAGAGACATGTCACAATGGTTAACAGGAAAGCCAAAAGCAACTTTGAGACAGCCAGGATTAAGGGCTACACCAGAAGGCATCAGAAGGCCTACACCCCCCTGGCCAAAAAGCAAAGGGAGTTCTTATGGAATTGTGAAACCCAGCATCGAAACTGCTCAATATGCTTTGTCCCCGGCACCCGTAAGTGGACTATCCCAAAGAGACTCTAAGGCAGAGACATGTCACAATGGTTAACAGGAAAGCCAAAAGCAACTTTGAGACAGCCAGGATTAAGGGCTACACCAGAAGGCATCAGAAGGCCTACACCCCCCTGGCCAAAAAGCAAAGGCAGTTCTTATGGAATTGTGAAACCCAGCATCGAAACTGCTCAATATGCTTTGTCCCCGGCACCCGGAAGTGGACTATCCCAAAGAGACTCTAAGGCAGAGACATGTCACAATGCTTAACAGGAAAGCCAAAAGCAACTTTGAGACAGCCAGGATTAAGGGCTACACCAGAAGGCATCAGAAGGCCTACACCCCCCTGGCCAAAAAGCAAAGGCAGTTCTTATGGAATTGTGAAACCCAGCATCGAAACTGCTCAATATGCTTTGTCCCCGGCACCCGGAAGTGGACTATCCCAAAGAGACTCTAATGCAGAGACATGTCACAATGGTTAACAGGAAAGCCAAAAGCAACTTTGAGACAGCCAGGATTAAGGACTACATCAGAACGCTTCAGAAGGCCTACACCCCCCTGGCCAAAAACCAAAGGCAGTTCTTATGGAATTGTGAAACCCAGCATAGAAACTGCTCAATATGCTTTGTCCCCGGCACCCGGAAGTGGACTATCCCAAAGAGACTCTAAGGCAGAGACATGTCACAATGGTTAACAGGAAAGCCAAAAGCAACTTTGAGACAGCCAGGATTAAGGGCTACACCAGAAGGCATCAGAAGGCCTTCACCACCCTGGCCAAAAAGCAAAGGCAGTTCTTATGGAATTGTGAAACCCAACATCGAAACTGCTCAATATGCTTTGTCCCCAGCACCCGGAAGTGGACTATCCCAAAGAGACTCTAATGCAGAGACATGTCACAATGGTTAACAGGAAAGCCAAAAGCAACTTTGAGACAGCCAGGATTAGGGGCTACACCAGAAGGCATCAGAAGGCCTACACCCCCCTGGCCAAAAAGCAAAGGCAGTTCGTATGGAATTGTGAAACCCAGCATCGAAACTGCTCAATATGCTTTGTCCCCGGCACCCTGAAGTGGACTATCCCAAAGAGACTCTAAGGCAGAGACATGTCACAATGGTTAACAGGAAAGCCAAAAGCAACTTTGAGACAGCCAGGATTAGGGGCTACACCAGAAGGCATCAGAAGGCCTACACCCCCCTCGCCAAAAAGCAAAGGGAGTTCTTATGGAATTGTGAAACCCAGCATCGAAACTGCTCAATATGCTTTGTCCCCGGCACCCGGAAATGGACTATCCCAAAGAGACTCTAAGGCAGAGACATGTCACAATGGTTAACAGGAAAGCCAAAAGCAACTTTGAGACAGCCAGGATTAAGGACTACATCAGAACGCTTCAGAAGGCCTACACCCCCCTGGCCAAAAACCAAAGGCAGTTCTTATGGAATTGTGAAACCCAGCATAGAAACTGCTCAATATGCTTTGTCCCCGGCACCCGGAAGTGGACTATCCCAAAGAGACTCTAAGGCAGAGACATGTCACAATGGTTAACAGGAAAGCCAAAAGCAACTTTGAGACAGCCAGGATTAAGGGCTACACCAGAAGGCATCAGAAGGCCTTCACCACCCTGGCCAAAAAGCAAAGGCAGTTCTTATGGAATTGTGAAACCCAACATCGAAACTGCTCAATATGCTTTGTCCCCAGCACCCGGAAGTGGACTATCCCAAAGAGACTCTAATGCAGAGACATGTCACAATGGTTAACAGGAAAGCCAAAAGCAACTTTGAGACAGCCAGGATTAGGGGCTACACCAGAAGGCATCAGAAGGCCTACACCCCCCTGGCCAAAAAGCAAAGGCAGTTCGTATGGAATTGTGAAACCCAGCATCGAAACTGCTCAATATGCTTTGTCCCCGGCACCCTGAAGTGGACTATCCCAAAGAGACTCTAAGGCAGAGACATGTCACAATGGTTAACAGGAAAGCCAAAAGCAACTTTGAGACAGCCAGGATTAGGGGCTACACCAGAAGGCATCAGAAGGCCTACACCCCCCTCGCCAAAAAGCAAAGGGAGTTCTTATGGAATTGTGAAACCCAGCATCGAAACTGCTCAATATGCTTTGTCCCCGGCACCCGGAAATGGACTATCCCAAAGAGACTCTAAGGCAGAGACATGTCACAATGGTTAACAGGAAAGCCAAAAGCAACTTTGAGACAGCCAGGATTAAGGGCTACACCAGAAGGCATCAGAAGGCCTACACCCCCCTGGCCAAAAAGCAAAGGCAGTTCTTATGGAATTGTGAAACCCAGCATCGAAACTGCTCAATATGCTTTGTCCCCGGCACCCGGAAGTGGACTATCCCAAAGAGACTCTAAGGCAGAGACATGTCACAATGCTTAACAGGAAAGCCAAAAGCAACTTTGAGACAGCCAGGATTAAGGGCTACACCAGAAGGCATCAGAAGGCCTACACCACCCTGGCCAAAAAGCAAAGGCAGGTCTTATGGAATTGTGAAACCCAGCATCGAAACTGCTCAATATGCTTTGTCCCCGGCACCCGGAAGTGGACTATCCCAAAGAGACTCTAATGCAGAGACATGTCACAATGGTTAACAGGAAAGCCAAAAGCAACTTTGAGACAGCCAGGATTAAGGACTACATCAGAACGCATCAGAAGGCCTACACCCCCCTGGCCAAAAACCAAAGGCAGTTCTTATGGAATTGTGAAACCCAGCATAGAAACTGCTCAATATGCTTTGTCCCCGGCACCCGGAAGTGGACTATCCCAAAGAGACTCTAAGGCAGAGACATGTCACAATGGTTAACAGGAAAGCCAAAAGCAACTTTGAGACAGCCAGGATTAAGGGCTACACCAGAAGGCATCAGAAGGCCTACACCCCCCTGACCAAAAAGCAAAGGGAGTTCTTATGGAATTGTGAAACCCAGCATCGAAACTGCTCAATATGCTTTGTCCCCGGCACCCGGAAGTGGACTATCCCAAAGAGACTCTAAGGCAGAGACATGTCACAATGGTTAACAGGAAAGCCAAAAGCAACTTTGAGACAGCCAGGATTAGGGGCTACACCAGAAGGCATCAGAAGGCCTACACCCCCCTGGCCAAAAAGCAAAGGCAGTTCGTATGGAATTGTGAAACCCAGCATCGAAACTGCTCAATATGCTTTGTCCCCGGCACCCGGAAGTGGACTATCCCAAAGAGACTCTAAGCCAGAGACATGTCACAATGGTTAACAGGAAAGCCAAAAGCAACTTTGAGACAGCCAGGATTAAGGGCTACACCAGAAGGCATCAGAAGGCCTACACCCCCCTGGCCCAAAAGCAAAGGCAGTTCTTATGGAATTGTGAAACCCATCATAGAAACTGCTCAATATGCTTTGTCCCCGGCACCAGGAAGTGGACTATCCCAAAGAGACTCTAAGGCAGAGACATGTCACAATGGTTAACAGGAAAGCCAAAAGCAACTTTGAGAGGACAGGATTAAGGGCTACACCAGAAGGCATCAGAAGGCCTACACCCCCCTGGCCAAAAAGCAAAGGCAGTTCTTATGGAATTGTGAAACCCAGCATCGAAACTGCTCAATATGCTTTGTCCCCGGCACCCGGAAATGGACTATCCCAAAGAGACTCTAATGCAGAGACATGTCACAATGGTTAACAGGAAAGCCAAAAGCAACTTTGAGACAGCCAGGATTAAGGGCTACACCAGAAGGCCTACACCCCCCTGGCCCAAAAGCAAAGGCAGTTCTTATGGAATTGTGAAACCCAGCATAGAAACTGCTCAATATGCTTTGTCCCCGGCACCAGGAAGTGGACTATCCCAAAGAGACTCTAAGGCAGAGACATGTCACAATGGTTAACAGGAAAGCCAAAAGCAACTTTGAGAGGACAGGATTAAGGGCTACACCAGAAGGCATCAGAAGGCCTAAACCCCCCTGCCAAAAAGCAAAGGCAGTTCTTATGGAATTGTGAAACCCAGCATCGAAACTGCTCAATATGCTTTGTCCCCGGCACCCGGAAGTGGACTATCCCAAAGAGACTCTAATGCAGAGACATGTCACAATGGTTAACAGGAAAGCCAAAAGCAACTTTGAGACAGCCAGGATTAAGGGCTACACCAGAAGGCATCAGAAGGCCTTCACCACCCTGGCCAAAAAGCAAAGGCAGTTCTTATGGAATTGTGAAACCCAGCATAGAAACTGCTCAATATGCTTTGTCCCCGGCACCCGGAAGTGGACTATCCCAAAGAGACTCTAAGGCAGAGACATGTCACAATGGTTAACAGGAAAGCCAAAAGCAACTTTGAGACAGCCAGGATTAAGGGCTACACCAGAAGGCCTACACCCCCCTGGCCAAAAAGCAAAGGCAGTTCTTATGGAATTGTGAAACCCAGCATAGAAACTGCTCAATATGCTTTGTCCCCGGCACCAGGAAGTGGACTATCCCAAAGAGACTCTAAGGCAGAGACATGTCACAATGGTTAACAGGAAAGCCAAAAGCAACTTTGAGACAGCCAGGATTAAGGGCTACACCAGAAGGCATCAGAAGGCCTACACCCCCCTGGCCAAAAAGCAAAGGCAGTTCTTATGGAATTGTGAAACCCAGCATCGAAACTGCTCAATATGCTTTGTCCCCGGCACCCGGAAGTGGACTATCCCAAAGGGACTCTAAGGCAGAGACATGTCACAATGGTTAACAGGAAAGCCAAAAGCAACTTTGAGACAGCCAGGATTAAGGGCTACACCAGAAGGCCTACACCCCCCTGGCCCAAAAGCAAAGGCAGTTCTTATGGAATTGTGAAACCCAGCATAGAAACTGCTCAATATGCTTTGTCCCCGGCACCAGGAAGTGGACTATCCCAAAGAGACTCTAAGGCAGAGACATGTCACAATGGTTAACAGGAAAGCCAAAAGCAACTTTGAGACAGCCAGGATTAAGGGCTACACCAGAAGGCATCAGAAGGCCTACACCCCCCTGGCCAAAAAGCAAAGGCAGTTCTTATGGAATTGTGAAACCCAGCATAGAAACTGCTCAATATGCTTGGTCCCCGGCACCCGGAAGTGGACTATCCCAAAGAGACTCTAATGCAGAGACATGTCACAATGGTTAACAGGAAAGCCAAAAGCAACTTTGAGACAGCCAGGATTAAGGGCTACACCAGAAGGCATCAGAAGGCCTACACCCCCCTGGCCAAAAACCAAAGACAGTTCTTATGGAATTGTGAAACCCAGCATCGAAACTGCTCAATATGCTTTGTCCCCGGCACCCGGAAGTGGACTATCCCAAAGAGACTCTAAGACAGAGACATGTCACAATGGTTAACAGGAAAGCCAAAAGCAACTTTGAGACAGCCAGGATTAAGGGCTACATCAGAAGGCATCAGAAGGCCTACACCCCCCTGGCCAAAAAGCAAAGGCAGTTCTTATGGAATTGTGAAACCCAGCATCGAAACTGCTCAATATGCTTTGTCCCCGGCACCCGGAAGTGGACTATCCCAAAGAGACTCTAAGGCAGAGACATGTCACAATGGTTAACAGGAAAGCCAAAAGCAACTTTGAGACAGCCAGGATTAAGGGCTACACCAGAAGGCCTACACCCCCCTGGCCAAAAAGCAAAGGCAGTTCTTATGGAATTGTGAAACCCAGCATCGAAACTGCTCAATATGCTTTGTCCCCGGCACCCGGAAGTGGACTATCCCAAAGAGACTCTAAGGCAGAGACATGTCACAATGGTTAACAGGAAAGCCAAAAGCAACTTTGAGACAGCCAGGATTAAGGGCTACACCAGAAGGCATCAGAAGGCCTACACCCCCCTGGCCAAAAAGCAAAGGCAGTTCTTATGGAATTGTGAAACCCAGCATCGAAACTGCTCAATATGCTTTGTCCCCGGCACCCGGAAGTGGACTATCCCAAAGAGACTCTAATGCAGAGACATGTCACAATGGTTAACAGGAAAGCCAAAAGCAACTTTGAGACAGACAGGATTAAGGGCTACACCAGAAGGCATCAGAAGGCCTACACCCCCCTGGCCAAAAAGCAAAGGCAGTTCTTATGGAATTGTGAAACCCAGCATAGAAACTGCTCAATATGCTTTATTCCCGGCACCCGGAAGTGGACTATCCCAAAGAGACTCTAAGGCAGAGACATGTCACAATGGTTAACAGGAAAGCCAAAAGCAACTTTGAGACAGCCAGGATTAAGGGCTACACCAGAAGGCATCAGAAGGCCTACACCCCCCTGGCCAAAAAGCAAAGGCAGTTCTTATGGAATTGTGAAACCCAGCATAGAAACTGGGCAATATGCTTTATTCCCGGCACCCGGAAGTGGACTATCCCAAAGAGACTCTAATGCAGAGACATGTCACAATGGTTAAAAGGAAAGCCAAAAGCAACTTTGAGACAGCCAGGATTAAGGGCTACACCAGAAGGCCTACACCCCCCTGGCCAAAAAGCAAAGGCAGTTCTTATGGAATTGTGAAACCCAGCATAGAAACTGCTCAATATGCTTTGTCCCCGGCACCCGGAAGTGGACTATCCCAAAGAGACTCTAAGGCAGAGACATGTCACAATGGTTAACAGGAAAGCCAAAAGCAACTTTGAGACAGCCAGGATTAAGGGCTACACCAGAAGGCATCAGAAGGCCTACACCCCCCTGGCCAAAAAGCAAAGGCAGTTCTTATGGAATTGTGAAACCCAGCATCGAAACTGCTCAATATGCTTTGTCCCCGGCACCCGGAAGTGGACTATCCCAAAGAGACTCTAATGCAGAGACATGTCACAATGGTTAACAGGAAAGCCAAAAGCAACTTTGAGACAGCCAGGATTAAGGGCTACACCAGAAGGCCTACACCCCCCTGGCCAAAAAGCAAAGGCAGTTCTTATGGAATTGTGAAACCCAGCATCGAAACTGCTCAATATGCTTTGTCCCCGGCACCCGGAAGTGGACTATCCCAAAGAGACTCTAATGCAGAGACATGTCACAATGGTTAACAGGAAAGCCAAAAGCAACTTTGAGACAGCCAGGATTAAGGGCTACACCAGAAGGCCTACACCCCCCTGGCCAAAAAGCAAAGGCAGTTCTTATGGAATTGTGAAACCCAGCATCGAAACTGCTCAATATGCTTTGTCCCCGGCACCCGGAAGTGGACTATCCCAAAGAGACTCTAAGGCAGAGACATGTCACAATGGTTAACAGGAAAGCCAAAAGCAACTTTGAGACAGCCAGGATTAAGGGCTACACCAGAAGGCATCAGAAGGCCTACACCCCCCTGGCCAAAAAGCAAAGGCAGTTCTTATGGAATTGTGAAACCCAGCATAGAAACTGCTCAATATGCTTTGTCCCCGGCACCCGGAAGTGGACTATCCCAAAGAGACTCTAATGCAGAGACATGTAACAATGGTTAACAGGAAAGCCAAAAGCAACTTTGAGACAGCCAGGATTAAGGGCTACACCAGAAGGCCTACACCCCCCTGGCCAAAAAGCAAAGGCAGTTCTTATGGAATTGTGAAACCCAGCATAGAAACTGGGCAATATGCTTTGTCCCCGGCACCCGGAAGTGGACTATCCCAAAGAGACTCTAATGCAGAGACATGTCACAATGGTTAACAGGAAAGCCAAAAGCAACTTTGAGACAGCCAGGATTAAGGGCTACACAAGAAGGCATCAGAAGGCCTACACCCCCCTGGCCAAAAAGCAAAGGCAGTTCTTATGGAATTGTGAAACCCAGCATAGAAACTGCGCAATATGCTTTGTCCCCGGCACCCGGAAGTGGACTATCCCAAAGAGACACTAATGCAGAGACATGTCACAATGGTTAACAGGAAAGCCAAAAGCAACTTTGAGACAGCCAGGATTAAGGGCTACACCAGAAGGCATCAGAAGGCCTACACCCCCCTGGCCAAAAAGCAAAGGCAGTTCTTATGGAATTGTGAAACCCAGCATCGAAACTGCTCAATATGCTTTGTCCCCGGCACCCGGAAGTGGACTATCCCAAAGAGACTCTAAGGCAGAGACATGTCACAATGCTTAACAGGAAAGCCAAAAGCAACTTTGAGAGGACAGGATTAAGGGCTACACCAGAAGGCATCAGAAGGCCTACACCCCCCTGGCCAAAAAGCAAAGGCAGTTCTTATGGAATTGTGAAACCCAGCATCGAAACTGCTCAATATGCTTTGTCCCCGGCACCCGGAAGTGGACTATCCCAAAGAGACTCTAAGGCAGAGACATGTCACAATGGTTAACAGGAAAGCAAAAAGCAACTTTGAGACAGCCAGGATTAAGGGCTACACCCCCCTGGCCAAAAAGCAAAGGCAGTTCTTATGGAATTGTGAAACCCAGCATAGAAACTGCTCAATATGCTTTGTCCCCGGCACCCAGAAGTGGACTATCCCAAAGAGACTCTAAGGCAGAGACATGTCACAATGGTTAACAGGAAAGCCAAAAGCAACTTTGAGACAGCCAGGATTAAGGGCTACACCAGAAGGCATCAGAAGGCCTACACCCCCCTGGCCAAAAAGCAAAGGCAGTTCTTATGGAATTGTGAAACCCAGCATCGAAACTGCTCAATATGCTTTGTCCCCGGCACCCGGAGGTGGACTATCCCAAAGAGACTCTAAGGCAGAGACATGTCACAATGGTTAACAGGAAAGCCAAAAGCAACTTTGAGACAGCCAGGATTAAGGGCTACATCAGAAGGCATCAGAAGGCCTACACCCCCCTGGCCAAAAAGCAAAGGCAGTTCTTATGGAATTGTGAAACCCAGCATAGAAACTGCTCAATATGCTTTGTCCCCGGCACCCGGAAGTGGACTATCCCAAAGAGACTCTAATGCAGAGACATGTCACAATGGTTAACAGGAAAGCCAAAAGCAACTTTGAGACAGCCAGGATTAAGGGCTACACCAGAAGGCCTACACCCCCCTGGCCAAAAAGCAAAGGCAGTTCTTATGGAATTGTGAAACCCAGCATCGAAACTGCTCAATATGCTTTGTCCCCGGCACCCGGAAGTGGACTATCCCAAAGAGACTCTAAGGCAGAGACATGTCACAATGGTTAACAGGAAAGCCAAAAGCAACTTTGAGACAGCCAGGATTAAGGGCTACACCAGAAGGCATCAGAAGGCCTACACCCCCCTGGCCAAAAAGCAAAGGCAGTTCTTATGGAATTGTGAAACCCAGCATCGAAACTGCTCAATATGCTTTGTCCCCGGCACCCGGAAGTGGACTATCCCAAAGACACTCTAATGCAGAGACATGTCACAATGGTTAACAGGAAAGCCAAAAGCAACTTTGAGACAGACAGGATTAAGGGCTACACCAGAAGGCATCAGAAGGCCTACACCCCCCTGGCCAAAAAGCAAAGGCAGTTCTTATGGAATTGTGAAACCCAGCATAGAAACTGCTCAATATGCTTTATTCCCGGCACCCGGAAGTGGACTATCCCAAAGAGACTCTAAGGCAGAGACATGTCACAATGGTTAACAGGAAAGCCAAAAGCAACTTTGAGACAGCCAGGATTAAGGGCTACACCAGAAGGCATCAGAAGGCCTACACCCCCCTGGCCAAAAAGCAAAGGCAGTTCTTATGGAATTGTGAAACCCAGCATAGAAACTTCTCAATATGCTTTGTCCCCGGCACCCGGAAGTGGACTATCCCAAAGAGACTCTAAGGCAGAGACATGTCACAATGGTTAACAGGAAAGCCAAAAGCAACTTTGAGACAGCCAGGATTAAGGGCTACACCAGAAGGCATCAGAAGGCCTACACCCCCCTGGCCAAAAAGCAAAGGCAGTTCTTATGGAATTGTGAAACCCAGCATCGAAACTGCTCAATATGCTTTGTCCCCGGCACCCGGAAGTGGACTATCCCAAAGAGACTCTAAGGCAGAGACATGTCACAATGCTTAACAGGAAAGCCAAAAGCAACTTTGAGAGGACAGGATTAAGGGCTACACCAGAAGGCATCAGAAGGCCTACACCCCCCTGGCCAAAAAGCAAAGGCAGTTCTTATGGAATTGTGAAACCCAGCATCGAAACTGCTCAATATGCTTTGTCCCCGGCACCCGGAAGTGGACTATCCCAAAGAGACTCTAAGGCAGAGACATGTCACAATGGTTAACAGGAAAGCAAAAAGCAACTTTGAGACAGCCAGGATTAAGGGCTACACCCCCCTGGCCAAAAAGCAAAGGCAGTTCTTATGGAATTGTGAAACCCAGCATAGAAACTGCTCAATATGCTTTGTCCCCGGCACCCAGAAGTGGACTATCCCAAAGAGACTCTAAGGCAGAGACATGTCACAATGGTTAACAGGAAAGCCAAAAGCAACTTTGAGACAGCCAGGATTAAGGGCTACACCAGAAGGCATCAGAAGGCCTACACCCCCCTGGCCAAAAAGCAAAGGCAGTTCTTATGGAATTGTGAAACCCAGCATCGAAACTGCTCAATATGCTTTGTCCCCGGCACCCGGAGGTGGACTATCCCAAAGAGACTCTAAGGCAGAGACATGTCACAATGGTTAACAGGAAAGCCAAAAGCAACTTTGAGACAGCCAGGATTAAGGGCTACATCAGAAGGCATCAGAAGGCCTACACCCCCCTGGCCAAAAAGCAAAGGCAGTTCTTATGGAATTGTGAAACCCAGCATAGAAACTGCTCAATATGCTTTGTCCCCGGCACCCGGAAGTGGACTATCCCAAAGAGACTCTAATGCAGAGACATGTCACAATGGTTAACAGGAAAGCCAAAAGCAACTTTGAGACAGCCAGGATTAAGGGCTACACCAGAAGGCCTACACCCCCCTGGCCAAAAAGCAAAGGCAGTTCTTATGGAATTGTGAAACCCAGCATCGAAACTGCTCAATATGCTTTGTCCCCGGCACCCGGAAGTGGACTATCCCAAAGAGACTCTAAGGCAGAGACATGTCACAATGGTTAACAGGAAAGCCAAAAGCAACTTTGAGACAGCCAGGATTAAGGGCTACACCAGAAGGCATCAGAAGGCCTACACCCCCCTGGCCAAAAAGCAAAGGCAGTTCTTATGGAATTGTGAAACCCAGCATCGAAACTGCTCAATATGCTTTGTCCCCGGCACCCGGAAGTGGACTATCCCAAAGAGACTCTAATGCAGAGACATGTCACAATGGTTAACAGGAAAGCCAAAAGCAACTTTGAGACAGACAGGATTAAGGGCTACACCAGAAGGCATCAGAAGGCCTACACCCCCCTGGCCAAAAAGCAAAGGCAGTTCTTATGGAATTGTGAAACCCAGCATAGAAACTGCTCAATATGCTTTATTCCCGGCACCCGGAAGTGGACTATCCCAAAGAGACTCTAAGGCAGAGACATGTCACAATGGTTAACAGGAAAGCCAAAAGCAACTTTGAGACAGCCAGGATTAAGGGCTACACCAGAAGGCATCAGAAGGCCTACACCCCCCTGGCCAAAAAGCAAAGGCAGTTCTTATGGAATTGTGAAACCCAGCATAGAAACTTCTCAATATGCTTTGTCCCCGGCACCCGGAAGTGGACTATCCCAAAGAGACTCTAAGGCAGAGACATGTCACAATGGTTAACAGGAAAGCCAAAAGCAACTTTGAGACAGCCAGGATTAAGGGCTACACCAGAAGGCATCAGAAGGCCTACACCCCCCCTGGCCAAAAAGCAAAGGCAGTTCTTATGGAATTGTGAAACCCAGCATCGAAACTCCTCAATGTGCTTTGTCCCCGGCACCCGGAAGTGGACTATCCCAAAGAGACTCTAATGCAGAGACATGTCACAATGGTTAACAGGAAAGCCAAAAGCAACTTTGAGACAGCCAGGATTAAGGGCTACACCAGAAGGCCTACACGCCCCTGGCCAAAAAGCAAAGGCAGTTCTTATGGAATTGTGAAACCCAGCATCGAAACTGCTCAATATGCTTTGTCCCCGGCACCCGGAAGTGGACTATCCCAAAGAGACTCTAAGGCAGAGACATGTCACAATGGTTAACAGGAAAGCCAAAAGCAACTTTGAGACAGCCAGGATTAAGGGCTACACCAGAAGGCATCAGAAGGCCTACACCCCCCTGGCCAAAAAGCAAAGGCAGTTCTTATGGAATTGTGAAACCCAGCATAGAAACTGCTCAATATGCTTTGTCCCCGGCACCCGGAAGTGGACTATCCCAAAGAGACTCTAATGCAGAGACATGTCACAATGGTTAACAGGAAAGCCAAAAGCAACTTTGAGACAGCCAGGATTAAGGGCTACACCAGAAGGCCTACACCCCCCTGGCCAAAAAGCAAAGGCAGTTCTTATGGAATTGTGAAACCCAGCATAGAAACTGCTCAATATGCTTTGACCCCGACACCCGGAAGTGGACTATCCCAAAGAGACTCTAAGGCAGAGACATGTCACAATGGTTAACAGGAAAGCCAAAAGCAACTTTGAGACAGCCAGGATTAAGGGCTACACCAGAAGGCATCAGAAGGCCTACACCCCCCTGGCCAAAAAGCAAAGGCAGTTCTTATGGAATTGTGAAACCCAGCATCGAAACTGCTCAATATGCTTTGTCCCCGGCACCCGGAAGTGGACTATCCCAAAGAGACTCTAAGGCAGAGACATGTCACAATGGTTAACAGGAAAGCCAAAAGCAACTTTGAGACAGCCAGGATTAAGGGCTACACCCCCCTGGCCAAAAAGCAAAGGCAGTTCTTATGGAATTGTGAAACCCAGCATTGAAACTGCTCAATATGCTTTGTCCCCGGCACCCGGAAGTGGACTATCCCAAAGAGACTCTAAGGCAGAGACATGTCACAATGGTTAACAGGAAAGCCAAAAGCAACTTTGAGACAGCCAGGATTAAGGGCTACACCAGAAGGCATCAGAAGGCCTACACCCCCCTGGCCAAAAAGCAAAGGCAGTTCTTATGGAATTGTGAAACCCAGCATCGAAACTGCTCAATATGCTTTGTCCCCGGCACCCGGAAGTGGACTATCCCAAAGAGACTCTAATGCAGAGACATGTCACAATGGTTAACAGGAAAGCCAAAAGCAACTTTGAGACAGCCAGGATTAAGGGCTACACCAGAAGGCCTACACCCCCCTGGCCAAAAAGCAAAGGCAGTTCTTATGGAATTGTGAAACCCAGCATCGAAACTGCTGAATATGCTTTGTCCCCGGCACCCGGAAGTGGACTATCCCAAAGAGACTCTAAGGCAGAGACATGTCACAATGGTTAACAGGAAAGCCAAAAGCAACTTTGAGACAGACAGGATTAAGGGCTACACCAGAAGGCATCAGAAGGCCTACACCCCCCTGGCCAAAAAGCAAAGGCAGTTCTTATGGAATTGTGAAACCCAGCATAGAAACTGCTCAATATGCTTTATTCCCGGCACCCGGAAGTGGACTATCCCAAAGAGACTCTAATGCAGAGACATGTCACAATGGTTAAAAGGAAAGCCAAAAGCAACTTTGAGACAGCCAGGATTAAGGGCTACACCAGAAGGCATCAGAAGGCCTACACCCCCCTGGCCAAAAAGCAAAGGCAGTTCTTATGGAATTGTGAAACTCAGCATCGAAACTGCTCAATATGCTTTGTCCCTGGCACCCGGACGTGGACTATCCGAAAGAGATTCTAATGCAGAGACATGTCACAATGGTTAACAGGAAAGCCAAAAGCAACTTTGAGAGGACAGGATTAAGGGCTACACCAGAAGGCCTACACCCCCCTCGCCAAAAAGCAAAGGCAGTTCTTATGGAATTGTGAAACCCAGCATCGAAACTGCTCAATATGCTTTGTCCCCGGCACCCGGAAGTGGACTATCCCAAAGAGACTCTAATGCAGAGACATGTCACAATGTTTAACAGGAAAGCCAAAAGCAACTTTGAGACAGCCAGGATTAAGGGCTACACCAGAAGGCATCAGAAGGCCTACACCCCCCTGGCCAAAAAGCAAAGGCAGTTCTTATGGAATTGTGAAACCCAGCATCGAAACTGCGCAATATGCTTTGTCCCCGGCACCCGGACGTGGACTATCCCAAAGAGACTCTAATGCAGAGACATGTCACAATGGTTAACAGGAAAGCCAAAAGCAACTTTGAGAGGACAGGATTAAGGGCTACACCAGAAGGCCTACACCCCCCTGGCCAAAAAGCAAAGGCAGTTCTTATGGAATTGTGAAACCCAGCATCGAAACTGCTCAATATGCTTTGTCCCCGGCACCCGGAAGTGGACTATCCCAAAGAGACTCTAAGGCAGAGACATGTCACAATGGTTATCAGGAAAGCCAAAAGCAACTTTGAGACAGCCAGGATTAGGGGCTACACCAGAAGGCATCAGAAGGCCTACACCCCCCTGGCCAAAAAGCAAAGGCAGTTCTTATGGAATTGTGAAACCCAGCATCGAAACTGCTCAATATGCTTTGTCCCCGGCACCCGGAAGTGGACTATCCCAAAGAGACTCTAACGCAGAGACATGTCACAATGGTTAACAGGAAAGCCAAAAGCAACTTTGAGACAGCCAGGATTAAGGGCTACACCAGAAGGCATCAGAAGGCCTACACCCCCCTGGCCAAAAAGCAAAGGCAGTTCTTATGGAATTGTGAAACCCAGCATCGAAACTGCTCAATATGCTTTGTCCCCGGCACCCGGAAGTGGACTATCCCAAAGAGACTCTAAGGCAGAGACATGTCACAATGGTTAACAGGAAAGCCAAAAGCAACTTTGAGACAGCCAGGATTAGGGGCTACACCAGAAGGCATCAGAAGGCCTACACCCCCCTGGCCAAAAAGCAAAGGCAGTTCTTATGGAATTGTGAAACCCAGCATCGAAACTGCTCAATATGCTTTGTCCCCGGCACCCGGAAGTGGACTATCCCAAAGAGACTCTAACGCAGAGACATGTCACAATGGTTAACAGGAAAGCCAAAAGCAACTTTGAGACAGCCAGGATTAAGGGCTACACCAGAAGGCATCAGAAGGCCTACACCCCCCTGGCCAAAAAGCAAAGGCAGTTCTTATGGAATTGTGAAACCCAGCATCGAAACTGCTCAATATGCTTTGTCCCCGGCACCCGGAAGTGGACTATCCCAAAGAGACTCTAAGGCAGAGACATGTCACAATGGTTAACAGGAAAGCCAAAAGCAACTTTGAGACAGCCAGGATTAAGGGCTACACCAGAAGGCATCAGAAGGCCTTCACCACTCTGGCCAAAAAGGAAAGGCAGTTCTTATGGAATTGTGAAACCCAACATCGAAACTGCTCAATATGCTTTGTCCCCGGCACCCGGAAGTGGACTATCCCAAAGACACTCTAATGCAGAGACATGTCACAATGCTTAACAGGAAAGCCAAAAGCAACTTTGAGACAGCCAGGATTAAGGGCTACACCAGAAGGCATCAGAAGGCCTACACCCCCCTGGCCAAAAAGCAAAGGCAGTTCTTATGGAATTGTGAAACCCAGCATCGAAACTGCTCAATATGCTTTGTCCCCGGCACCCGGAAGTGGACTATCCCAAAGAGACTCTAATGCAGAGACATGTCACAATGGTTAACAGGAAAGCCAAAAGCAACTTTGAGACAGCCAGGATTAAGGGCTACACCAGAAGGCATCAGAAGGCCTACACCCCCCTGGCCAAAAACCAAAGGCAGTTCTTATGGAATTGTGAAACCCAGCATAGAAATTGCTCAATATGCTTTGTCCCCGGCACCCGGAAGTGGACTATCCCAAAGAGACTCTAAGACAGAGACATGTCACAATGGTTAACAGGAAAGCCAAAAGCAACTTTGAGACAGACAGGATTAAGGGCTACACCAGAAGGCATCAGAAGGCCTACACCCCCCTGGCCAAAAAGCAAAGGCAGTTCTTATGGAATTGTGAAACCCAGCATCGAAACTGCTCAATATGCTTTGTCCCCGGCACCCGGAAGTGGACTATCCCAAAGAGACTCTAAGGCAGAGACATGTCACAATGGTTAACAGGAAAGCCAAAAGCAACTTTGAGACAGCCAGGATTAAGGGCTACACCAGAAGGCATCAGAAGGCCTACACCCCCCTGGCCAAAAAGCAAAGGCAGTTCTTATGGAATTGTGAAACCCAGCATCGAAACTGCTCAATATGCTTTGTCCCCGGCACCCGGAAGTGGACTATCCCAAAGAGACTCTAAGGCAGAGACATGTCACAATGGTTATCAGGAAAGCCAAAAGTAACTTTGAGACAGCCAGGATTAGGGGCTACACCAGAAGGCATCAGAAGGCCTACACCCCCCTGGCCAAAAAGCAAAGGCAGTTCTTATGGAATTGTGAAACCCAGCATCGAAACTGCTCAATATGCTTTGTCCCCGGCACCCGGAAGTGGACTATCCCAAAGAGACTCTAACGCAGAGACATGTCACAATGGTTAACAGGAAAGCCAAAAGCAACTTTGAGACAGCCAGGATTAAGGGCTACACCAGAAGGCATCAGAAGGCCTACACCCCCCTGGCCAAAAAGCAAAGGCAGTTCTTATGGAATTGTGAAACCCAGCATCGAAACTGCTCAATATGCTTTGTCCCCGGCACCCGGAAGTGGACTATCCCAAAGAGACTCTAAGGCAGAGACATGTCACAATGGTTAACAGGAAAGCCAAAAGCAACTTTGAGACAGCCAGGATTAGGGGCTACACCAGAAGGCATCAGAAGGCCTACACCCCCCTGGCCAAAAAGCAAAGGCAGTTCTTATGGAATTGTGAAACCCAGCATCGAAACTGCTCAATATGCTTTGTCCCCGGCACCCGGAAGTGGACTATCCCAAAGAGACTCTAACGCAGAGACATGTCACAATGGTTAACAGGAAAGCCAAAAGCAACTTTGAGACAGCCAGGATTAAGGGCTACACCAGAAGGCATCAGAAGGCCTACACCCCCCTGGCCAAAAAGCAAAGGCAGTTCTTATGGAATTGTGAAACCCAGCATCGAAACTGCTCAATATGCTTTGTCCCCGGCACCCGGAAGTGGACTATCCCAAAGAGACTCTAAGGCAGAGACATGTCACAATGGTTAACAGGAAAGCCAAAAGCAACTTTGAGACAGCCAGGATTAAGGGCTACACCAGAAGGCATCAGAAGGCCTTCACCACTCTGGCCAAAAAGGAAAGGCAGTTCTTATGGAATTGTGAAACCCAACATCGAAACTGCTCAATATGCTTTGTCCCCGGCACCCGGAAGTGGACTATCCCAAAGACACTCTAATGCAGAGACATGTCACAATGCTTAACAGGAAAGCCAAAAGCAACTTTGAGACAGCCAGGATTAAGGGCTACACCAGAAGGCATCAGAAGGCCTACACCCCCCTGGCCAAAAAGCAAAGGCAGTTCTTATGGAATTGTGAAACCCAGCATCGAAACTGCTCAATATGCTTTGTCCCCGGCACCCGGAAGTGGACTATCCCAAAGAGACTCTAAGGCAGAGACATGTCACAATGGTTAACAGGAAAGCCAAAAGCAACTTTGAGACAGCCAGGATTAAGGGCTACACCAGAAGGCATCAGAAGGCCTTCACCACTCTGGCCAAAAAGGAAAGGCAGTTCTTATGGAATTGTGAAACCCAACATCGAAACTGCTCAATATGCTTTGTCCCCGGCACCCGGAAGTGGACTATCCCAAAGACACTCTAATGCAGAGACATGTCACAATGCTTAACAGGAAAGCCAAAAGCAACTTTGAGACAGCCAGGATTAAGGGCTACACCAGAAGGCATCAGAAGGCCTACACCCCCCTGGCCAAAAAGCAAAGGCAGTTCTTATGGAATTGTGAAACCCAGCATCGAAACTGCTCAATATGCTTTGTCCCCGGCACCCGGACGTGGACTATCCCAAAGAGACTCTAATGCAGAGACATGTCACAATGGTTAACAGGAAAGCCAAAAGCAACTTTGAGAGGACAGGATTAAGGGCTACACCAGAAGGCCTACACCCCCCTGGCCAAAAAGCAAAGGCAGTTCTTATGGAATTGTGAAACCCAGCATCGAAACTGCTCAATATGCTTTGTCCCCGGCACCCGGAAGTGGACTATCCCAAAGAGACTCTAATGCAGAGACATGTCACAATGGTTAACAGGAAAGCCAAAAGCAACTTTGAGACAGCCAGGATTAAGGGCTACACCAGAAGGCATCAGAAGGCCTACACCCCCCTGGCCAAAAACCAAAGGCAGTTCTTATGGAATTGTGAAACCCAGCATAGAAACTGCTCAATATGCTTTGTCCCCGGCACCCGGAAGTCGACTATCCCAAAGAGACTCTAAGGCAGAGACATGTCACAATGGTTAACAGGAAAGCCAAAAGCAACTTTGAGACAGCCAGGATTAAGGGCTACACCAGAAGGCATCAGAAGGCCTACACCCCCCTGGCCAAAAAGCAAAGGCAGTTCTTATGGAATTGTGAAACCCAGCATCGAAACTGCTCAATATGCTTTGTCCCCGGCACCCGGAAGTGGACTATCCCAAAGAGACTCTAAGGCAGAGACATGTCACAATGGTTAACAGGAAAGCCAAAAGCAACTTTGAGACAGCCAGGATTAAGGGCTACACCAGAAGGCATCACAAGGCCTACACCCCCCTGGCCAAAAAGCAAAGGCAGTTCTTATGGAATTGTGAAACCCAGCATCGAAACTGCTCAATATGCTTTGTCCCCGGCACCCGGAAGTGGACTATCCCAAAGAGACTCTAAGGCAGAGACATGTCACAATGGTTAACAGGAAAGCCAAAAGCAACTTTGAGACAGCCAGGATTAAGGGCTACACCAGAAGGCATCAGAAGGCCTACACCCCCCTGGCCAAAAAGCAAAGGCAGTTCTTATGGAATTGTGAAACCCAGCATCGAAACTGCTCAATATGCTTTGTCCCCGGCACCCGGAAGTGGACTATCCCAAAGAGACTCTAATGCAGAGACATGTCACAATGGTTAACAGGAAAGCCAAAAGCAACTTTGAGACAGCCAGGATTAGGGGCTACACCAGAAGGCATCAGAAGGCCTACACCCCCCTGGCCAAAAACCAAAGGCAGTTCTTATGGAATTGTGAAACCCAGCATCGAAACTGCTCAATATGCTTTGTCCCCGGCACCCGGAAATGGACTATCCCAAAGAGACTCTAAGGCAGAGACATGTCACAATGGTTAACAGGAAAGCCAAAAGCAACTTTGAGACAGCCAGGATTAAGGGCTACACCAGAAGGCATCAGAAGGCCTACACCCCCCTGGCCAAAAAGCAAAGGCAGTTCTTATGGAATTGTGAAACCCAGCATCGAAACTGCTCAATATGCTTTGTCCCCGGCACCCGGAAGTGGACTATCCCAAAGAGACTCTAAGGCAGAGACATGTCACAATGGTTAACAGGAAAGCCAAAAGCAACTTTGAGACAGCCAGGATTAAGGGCTACACCAGAAGGCATCACAAGGCCTACACCCCCCTGGCCAAAAAGCAAAGGCAGTTCTTATGGAATTGTGAAACCCAGCATCGAAACTGCTCAATATGCTTTGTCCCCGGCACCCGGAAGTGGACTATCCCAAAGAGACTCTAAGGCAGAGACATGTCACAATGCTTAACAGGAAAGCCAAAAGCAACTTTGAGACAGCCAGGATTAAGGGCTACACCAGAAGGCATCAGAAGGCCTACACCCCCCTGGCCAAAAAGCAAAGGCAGTTCTTATGGAATTGTGAAACCCAGCATCGAAACTGCTCAATATGCTTTGTCCCCGGCACCCGGAAGTGGACTATCCCAAAGAGACTCTAATGCAGAGACATGTCACAATGGTTAACAGGAAAGCCAAAAGCAATTTTGAGACAGCCAGGATTAAGGACTACATCAGAACGCTTCAGAAGGCCTACACCCCCCTGGCCAAAAACCAAAGGCAGTTCTTATGGAATTGTAAAACCCAGCATAGAAACTGCTCAATATGCTTTGTCCCCGGCACCCGGAAGTGGACTATCCCAAAGAGACTCTAAGGCAGAGACATGTCACAATGGTTAACAGGAAAGCCAAAAGCAACTTTGAGACAGCCAGGATTAAGGGCTACACCAGAAGGCATCAGAAGGCCTTCACCACCCTGGCCAAAAAGCAAAGGCAGTTCTTATGGAATTGTGAAACCCAACATCGAAACTGCTCAATATGCTTTGTCCCCGGCACCCGGAAGTGGACTATCCCAAAGAGACTCTAATGCAGAGACATGTCACAATGGTTAACAGGAAAGCCAAAAGCAACTTTGAGACAGCCAGGATTAGGGGCTACACCAGAAGGCATCAGAAGGCCTACACCCCCTTGGCCAAAAAGCAAAGGGAGTTCTTATGGAATTGTGAAACCCAGCATCGAAACTGCTCAATATGCTTTGTCCCCGGCACCCGGAAGTGGACTATCCCAAAGAGACTCTAAGGCAGAGACATGTCACAATGGTTAACAGGAAAGCCAAAAGCAACTTTGAGACAGCCAGGATTAAGGGCTACACCAGAAGGAATCAGAAGGCCTACACCCCCCTGGCCAAAAAGCAAAGGCAGTTCTTATGGAATTGTGAAACCCAGCATCGAAACTGCTCAATATGCTTTGTCCCCGGCACCCGGAAGTGGACTATCCCAAAGAGACTCTAAGGCAGAGACATGTCACAATGGTTAACAGGAAAGCCAAAAGCAACTTTGAGACAGCCAGGATTAAGGGCTACACCAGAAGGCATCAGAAGGCCTACACCCCCCTGGCCAAAAAGCAAAGGCAGTTCTTATGGAATTGTGAAACCCAGCATCGAAACTGCTCAATATGCTTTGTCCCCGGCACCCGGAAGTGGACTATCCCAAAGAGACTCTAATGCAGAGACATGTCACAATGGTTAACAGGAAAGCCAAAAGCAACTTTGAGACAGCCAGGATTAAGGACTACATCAGAACGCATCAGAAGGCCTACACCCCCCTGGCCAAAAACCAAAGGCAGTTCTTATGGAATTGTGAAACCCAACATCGAAACTGCTCAATATGCTTTGTCCCCGGCACCCGGAAGTGGACTATCCCAAAGAGACTCTAATGCAGAGACATGTCACAATGGTTAACAGGAAAGCCAAAAGCAACTTTGAGACAGCCAGGATTAGGGGCTACACCAGAAGGCCTACACCCCCCTGGCCAAAAAGCAAAGGCAGTTCGTATGGAATTGTGAAACCCAGCATCGAAACTGCTCAATATGCTTTGTCCCCGGCACCCTGAAGTGGACTATCCCAAAGAGACTCTAAGGCAGAGACATGTCACAATGGTTAACAGGAAAGCCAAAAGCAACTTTGAGACAGCCAGGATTAGGGGCTACACCAGAAGGCATCAGAAGGCCTACACCCCCCTCGCCAAAAAGCAAAGGGAGTTCTTATGGAATTGTGAAACCCAGCATCGAAACTGCTCAATATGCTTTGTCCCCGGCACCCGGAAGTGGACTATCCCAAAGAGACTCTAAGGCAGAGACATGTCACAATGGTTAACAGGAAAGCCAAAAGCAACTTTGAGACAGCCAGGATTAAGGGCTACACCAGAAGGCATCAGAAGGCCTACACCCCCCTGGCCAAAAAGCAAAGGCAGTTCTTATGGAATTGTGAAACCCAGCATCGAAACTGCTCAATATGCTTTGTCCCCGGCACCCGGAAGTGGACTATCCCAAAGAGACTCTAAGGCAGAGACATGTCACAATGCTTAACAGGAAAGCCAAAAGCAACTTTGAGACAGCCAGGATTAAGGGCTACACCAGAAGGCATCAGAAGGCCTACACCCCCCTGGCCAAAAAGCAAAGGCAGTTCTTATGGAATTGTGAAACCCAGCATCGAAACTGCTCAATATGCTTTGTCCCCGGCACCCGGAAGTGGACTATCCCAAAGAGACTCTAATGCAGAGACATGTCACAATGGTTAACAGGAAAGCCAAAAGCAACTTTGAGACAGCCAGGATTAAGGACTACATCAGAACGCATCAGAAGGCCTACACCCCCCTGGCCAAAAACCAAAGGCAGTTCTTATGGAATTGTGAAACCCAGCATAGAAACTGCTCAATATGCTTTGTCCCCGGCACCCGGAAGTGGACTATCCCAAACAGACTCTAAGGTAGAGACATGTCACAATGGTTAACAGGAAAGCCAAAAGCAACTTTGAGACAGCCAGGATTAGGGGCTACACCAGAAGGCATCAGAAGGCCTACACCCCCCTGGCCAAAAAGCAAAGGCAGTTCGTATGGAATTGTGAAACCCAGCATCGAAACTGCTCAATATGCTTTGTCCCCGGCACCCTGAAGTGGACTATCCCAAAGAGACTCTAAGGCAGAGACATGTCACAATGGTTAACAGGAAAGCCAAAAGCAACTTTGAGACAGCCAGGATTAGGGGCTACACCAGAAGGCATCAGAAGGCCTACACCCCCCTCGCCAAAAAGCAAAGGGAGTTCTTATGGAATTGTGAAACCCAGCATCGAAACTGCTCAATATGCTTTGTCCCCGGCACCCGGAAGTGGACTATCCCAAAGAGACTCTAAGGCAGAGACATGTCACAATGGTTAACAGGAAAGCCAAAAGCAACTTTGAGACAGCCAGGATTAAGGGCTACACCAGAAGGCATCAGAAGGCCTACACCCCCCTGGCCAAAAAGCAAAGGCAGTTCTTATGGAATTGTGAAACCCAGCATCGAAACTGCTCAATATGCTTTGTCCCCGGCACCCGGAAGTGGACTATCCCAAAGAGACTCTAAGGCAGAGACATGTCACAATGCTTAACAGGAAAGCCAAAAGCAACTTTGAGACAGCCAGGATTAAGGGCTA
>NW_027053433.1:0-32000 GCF_011386835.1 Chrysemys picta bellii
GGCGGTACAGAAGAGCTCTGTACAAGCTTCCGAGCGTGTCTCTTTCACCTGCAGAAGTTGGTCCAGTAAAAGATCTTACCTCGCCCTCCTTGTCTCGAATATCATTTAAGTGAGACTGTTAAGTTGACGGGCAGTCCCACTCCACCCCACTCATCTGCTCTGTGTGGGACAGGGGGATGAGTATTCGCCCCCAGGAGGAGAAACTCCATGTCACCATGTCTTTGGGCCCTTAGATCGGAGTCAGCCTTGTGCTCAATCAAAAGATATGAGCGGAGATTTGAAAGTGGCGGCTCAGGTTGGAAAGTCAGTTCCCGAGAGAACCCTTCGGGGGCATCTTTTGCACCATCCTCAGGAAAAGGAATAAATATGCAGGTGGCAAATGAGCAGGATCTTTAAGGCTACCCCTGGGCAAATGTCTTGGGAAAACACTGCTGTTATTTATCTGCTGGTTTCCTAGCAAACAGCTGTTACGGTGCTACAGGTCCCATGGACATTTAATGTGGTCAGCATGACTGCAGAGCTCCAGCAGGTGGCGCTCACTGACTGAGCTGAGCTGTCAGGATGGAGCTTTGCTGCATCTCAGTCATCAAGAGCCCACAGTTCCCATGTGCTAGCGAGATGTGTGGGCATGCCAGGCAGCGAGCGCTAACACAAACACTCCCTGCTGGTGTGTGGGGAGCAGGCTTGCCCTGCCTGTGCTCTACCTGCTCTGTCGATTAGCAGAGGGGGGCACCTGGGCACCTGGCCATAAGACTGGACGTATTGAACTAGCTACCGACTGCTGGAAGGCAAATGAACCCTCCATCTGGTGAGGATACACCACCTGCCCCCGAACCAAGAGACACATGCACATACCCACAGAGTTGAGATGTACACACACACACACACACACACACACACAACTGTGCACACCCAGCTGCATATGCACACGCAGGCACATCCATACTCATGCCTAAACAGAAGCATCGTCTCATCTCACTCACGAAAGCTTATGCCCAAATAAATCTGTTAGTCTTTAAGGTGCCACCAGACTCCTTGTTATCTTCTCAGTTGTTACCAGTAACAGAACTTGTAACAGAACAAGGAACAATGGTCTCAAGTTGCAGTGGGGGAGGTCTAGGTTGGATATTAAGAAAAACTTTTTCCCTAGGAGAGTGGTGAAGCACTGGAATGGGTTACCTAGGGAGGTGGTGGAATCTCCTTCCTTAGAGGTTTTTAAGGTCAGGCTTGACAAAGCCCTGGCTGGGATGATTTTGTTGGTCCTGCTTTGAGCAGGGGGTGGGACTAGATGACCTCCTGAGGTCTTTTCCAACCCTGATCTTCTATGATTCTATGATTAAGCTGCATATTATGGATTCAAGCATGGTCAACGGCAGCAAGGCGTTAGCTAGAGCCCAACTGGCTCAACTGGTTTGGCTTCGTGAGGCTCACGCTATGAAGCTGAAAATATCAGCATAGATGTTCAGGCTCAAGCTGGAGCCCAAGCTCTGAGACCCCCCCCCCCCCCACCGGGTTTCAGAGCCCTGGCTCCAGCCCGAGTATCTAGACTGCTACCTTTAGCCCCATAGTACAAGCCCTGTGAGCCCAAGTCAGGTGACCCCGGCAAAGAGACTCCCTGCCCTGGATCTTTTAGGTCTTTTCTCTTGACAGTGGAGATGTTCCCTGAGATACTCAAACGTTCTTCTGCGTTTACCAGCAGTTGGCACATGGGAGCATCACAGACTGTAAAGCCGGAAAGGAGCATTTTAACACCTAGTCTGACCTGCGTAGGAAAGGCCAGAATATTTCACCCTGTAGTTCCAGCATCGAGCGCAGATCTGCTGTAGTTCAGCCAGAAGTTCTTTTAGAGAGTGACGTCCAACCGTCAAGACTCTGAGCGATGGAGAAGCCACTGCCGCCCTTGGCAAGTTGCTCCAAGGGTTAATTACTCTCACTGTTAACAATTTGCACCTTATTTTCAGGCTGAATTTCTCTATCTGCAACTTCCAGCCCTTGGATCTCATTCTGCCTCAGTCTGCACGATTGCAGCGCCCTGTACCATCAGAAATCGTCCCTGCATCGAAGTATAAACGAGGACAGGTGACGGGGCCAGGCAATACAGTTTAACATGACAGGGACCAGGATCCACTGACTCTGCTGGTTACGATGGCGAGAGCATCCAGTCATTCAAAGAAAAGAGAAACAATGGGGATGCATTAGAAGGCAAGGTGGTCTAATGGTTAGAGCAAGGCAATGCCAATGCTACTAATTCCTAACACACACGGCCCCTGGTCCTATTCCAGCCCTCAGACATATTTCATCCATTCTGGGGAGTGGAGAAGGATTTGACATGGGCGAGATGAGACTCAGCCAAACTGATTCCCGACTCTAGCCTTTGGAAGAGGTTTAGATGCAAGAGGAGCTCTCTCCTGCCCCCTGTTCTATACACAGGGTGTCTCCCCTGTGTGGGACTGGACTTGCCCATGGAGAAGACACTTCCTTGTATGGTGATGCAGACAGAGGCTGCTTGCCTACTCTCAGCAGCAGCAGGGTGGATTCAGGCACAGGGGCTGGTGCAAGCAGTAATAGAGTCATCTGGGGACTCTGCATACACCACAGTTAAGGAGGGGCTGAGAGCCACCATCAGCAGAGTGCACAGACAGAACTGAGCCCCTTGGTGTCCCACCAAGCCGTGATGTCCCACCAAGCCAAGTCCCTCTTGATGCCTGGCCCATTTTCTCCTGCCCCATTGCTAACACCAAAGCAGCTTGACACGTTTCTTGCTTAATAGCTCCCTTGTGGCATGAGGGGTGGGACAGGAAAAAGCAGGCCGAGCATCGGGCAGACCTGGCTTGGTGGGACATCACGTGTCTCAGCCATGCATGTTTCTGGCAAGGCTGCTACCAGATACACACAGGCCTCTCTACATATAACTCTGGGCTTTCTGCACGCTCTGCAAGGATCTCTTTCCTCCAATTCTGTCTGCCTGCTGCATCTCTCAGTGCTGATGAAACATGGATATCGTTTTCTGAGGAGATTCCAAGTCTGATTGATAAAAGTAACAGTGCTGAGGTAGTTAGAGTTCTGTAAGGCTTTCAACTTGGTACCACATGACGTTCTGATTAAAATAACTAGAACCATACAATGTTAATATGGCAATACTAAATGCATATAAAACTGGCTAACTGATAGGTCTCAAAATGTAACTGTGAACAGGGAATCATCACTGAGCAGGTGTGTTTCCATTGGGGTCCTGCAGGGATCAGTTCTTGGCCTTACACTATTTAACATTTTATCAATGACCTGAAAGAAAACATAATTTTATCACTGATAAAGTTTGTGGACAACACAAAGTTTGGGGGAGGAGTAAATAATGAAGAGGACAAGTCCCTGATACAGAGTGATCTGGATTGCTTGGTAAGCTGGACACAAACTGTTTGAATATAGTTAAATGTAAATGTATACATCGAGGAACAAAGAATGTAGCCATACTTACAAGGTGGAGGGCTCTATCATGGGAAGCAATGTCTCTGGAAAAGATTTGGGAGTCATGGTGGATAATCAGCTGAACATGAGCTCCCAGTGCGACTCTGTGGTCAAAAGGGCTAATGTGATCCTTGGATGCATAAGCAGGGGAATATCAAGTAGGAGTAGAGAGGCTATTTTACCTCTGTATTTGGCACTGGTGTGACCACAGCTAGAATCCCGTGTTCAGTTCTGGTATCCACAACTCAAGAGGATGTTGATAAACTGGAGAGGGGTCAGAGAAGAGCCACGAGAATGATTAAAGGATTAGAAAACCTGCCTTACAGTGATAGACTCAAGGAGCTCAATCTAACTTAAGAAAGAGAAGGTTAAGGGGTGATTTGATTACTGTCTATAGGTACCTACAGGGGGAACAAATATTTGATAAAGGGCTATTCAATCCAGCATAGAAAGGTCTACCCCAGGGCTCCAGCAGTGGGGGTCTGGTACCAATTTAAAGGGCCTGGGGCTCCGGCCCTTGCTGGGAACCCTAGGTCCTTTAAATTGCCCCCTGGGGAAGCCGGGCCACCCTGGTACAGCGCACCGCTCTTGCCGGTATACCGTACCAGGGCTTGGGCCCGGGGCCCGATTCAGGGGAATTGGTTGAATTGGCCTAAAGCCGGCCCTTGTGGGGGTATGGCCACAGAGCCGCAGGGAGGGGAACCCTGAGGTGTGGCGGCTGGGTGGGTACTGGGAGTCCCTCCTGAAGGGACGGGGGTTGGCCAAGGTCACTCAGCCCCGGGGTGTGGGAGGGGGACAGGATGAGGGCACTCAGAGCCCCAGGAAGTGGGGGGGGCTGAGGGGAGGGACTGGCCAGGGGCACTCAGAGCTCGGGGGGGGCTGTCCGGGGGGGCATTCACAGCCCCAGGAGGTGGGTGGGGGAGGGCACACAGAATTTCAGGAATTCCCTGGCAGTGAAGAGCTGCTGGCGGCAGGGAGGAGCCAGCCGTGACAATCCCCACTTGGGATCCCTGGCTGGGCTAGTGGGCTAGCACAGCTGGAGCCCGGGAGGGGAAGAGCCCAGCCGGGGGCGCAGGGTCTGGAGGCTGCCTGGCAAACCCGTGAAGCCGGTAGCGCTCGGGCTTTGGGCAGCCCCTATGCCTCCGGACCCTACGTCCTCGGCCGGGCACTTTCCCTCCTGGGCTCCAGCTCCTCTGCTCCTCCCCTGACTCTTTGGCTCTGAGCAGAGCAGCTGGAGCCCGGGAAGGGAAGTGCCCGGCCTGCGGCTCGGGGTCCGGAGACACGGGGGCTGCCCGAAGCCGGTAGCGCTGGCTCGGGCGCTTGGCTCTTAAACAGAGCCGAAGTCTGAGTCAGGGGAGGAGCAGAGCAGCCGCGTGAGAGGAAGTGCCCGTCCGGTATTTTCCCCGGACATGTTCAGCTTTTTGGCAATTCCCCCCGGACGGGGGTTTGATTGCGGAAAAACCGGACGAATCGGTAACCCTACGTGACTGGTGCCCGGGGCCGGGGGCGCAGCCCCAGGGGGATCCAAATCCGGACAGTGCCGGCTCCCCGCAACGCGCTGGCGTCCACAACCCCCGGAGGGCGCCCCCCAGCCCTGCGATGGCTGCCAAGCGGTGCCCAGAGACACCCCCGACCCAAAGGACAGGGGCTCGCGCCCCCCCTCCCCCGACGGCTTGCTGCCTCACGGGGCAGGTTGGTCGCGTCGCAGGGGCCGCTGGGAGTTGTAGTTCTCGGCCGCTCCCCTCTCCCGGCTCTCCCTGGAGCGTGAGGCCCGGCCGGACTACAGCCCACAGCATGCCCTGGGCAGGAGCGAATGTCGCACCGAGATGATGTCACAGCGGGCGACCAACACACACAGATTCGGAGATCCTAGCCTCCCTATTTCCCCGGACATGTCTGGCTTTTTGGCAATTCCCCCCGGACGGGGATTTGGGGACCAAAAAGCCGGACATGTCCGGGGAAATCCGGACGTATGGTAACCCTACTTCCTGAGGAAATTCAATGAAAGAGACAAGAGTCCCAGAGAACTATCATTCATTTCTCTTAACACTAACTCACAGGGCGACGCATCTGCCTGCTGCCGCGCTGCGAGGAGCAGGGCCGCACTCCAGCGGGAACTGGCGCCACACTGTACTGTTTAGATGTTGCTTGTAATTATTAGAACTGGGAGCACTGGCTGTTGGGAGTCTGAAAGGACAGGAAACAGGAAGGAGCGGGGAGGAGTTGAGGCGGCAGAGTGAGAGTTACAGAGGGTGCAGCAGCAGTTTGGTAAAGAGGTTTCCACTTGAAAAATAAAGTCCTGTTGAAGTTTGTTAGCACCTTGCCTGGTTGATACAACACACACCCACACACCCACTAAGCCAATCTTTTCATGGTTCAGTCTTGCAAGCTCATGTTAATACCACCATCAGCAAGCCGCTCCCCACTTCTCAGCGCTGTAATCCCATCCGTGCATCAGGCAGGCAGCAACGGAAAAGCCAGAGCCACCTTCCGCAGGCAGCACACGCAGTGCAGAGCAGTGTTGCACGCGCCAGCAAGGAATCGGTCCGTTTGAGGGCGGGGCAGAGGTGAAAGTAAGCCGGTATGGTCTGCAAGAGCCAGTACGCCTTGCCGGACCAGACTGGCTTCCCCAGGCTGACGATTTAAAGGGCCCTGGGCTCCCTGCAGCGGCCGGAGCCCCGGGCCCTTTAAATTGACTCCCGAGCCCCGGTGTCGGAGCCCCGGCGTAGCAGCGGCAGGGCTCCTTCGGTGATTTAAAGAGCCAAGAGTTCTGCTGCGGTAGTGGTGGCTGGAGCCCCGGGCCCTTTAAATTGTCCCTGGGTCTTTAAATCTTGATTTAAAGGGCCCGGCTATTTAAAGGCCCCGCCTCTTCCAGTCAAAGCCATGCCCCCTGCTCAGGACTCCGGCGTACCGGTAAGTCCTTTAAGTTACTTTCACCCCTGGGGCGGGGCAAGCTTGTCTGTAATATTACAGTGACAAGGGCACCAAAAACGTGCCCGGTGCTCAACAGACACGAGGCGCTTACAGTATAAACAGGCCAAATGCAGACAAGGTCTGGAGGGGGATTGTAAAAGCATCTGTCTGCTCCGTGATGTCTGGCCAGGGAGCCGTCGAGGCCCTTTGACGGGAGGAGCAGGGGGGTGTAGGGGTCAAGACCTCAAGGTCACCTTTGAGCGCTAGGCCTCCCTTCCTTTAAGGGCTGACAAAGGAGCAGAGGGTGGAGGCTGGGTTGCCAGGGATTGGCGGAGAGTCAGGGACCAAGGGGGCAAGGTGGGCAGCTGAACTGGAGCAATAAGGAAACTCTCCTCATGGCTCCCCCAGCGAGTGGCGTCCCAGACCAATCTCCAGCAAGATGGCAGCTGCTGCCAGCAGGAGGCTTGCAGACCTCACCTGGAATAAGATGCAGAGTGAGCCGCCCGCCTGCGCTCTGGCAGGGAGCGTGCACCGCTGCACACTGGGAACCACAGGCGTGACTGAACCCTGGGCTGGGAGGGGCATGCACCCAGCCAGTGGCTTATGGGAAACGAGGTGGCCAGTTCCAGTGGGCAACGTCCATGTCAGCAAAACCCCACCCCAGCTAGCAACATTCTTGGCCCCTGCAGCGAGAGGCCAAGGACCAATGGTGGAAATGAAGACAGATTTTCAGTAGCTCTGACATCAGCCTACACCAGGGGAATCAAACCCCTGTTCTGCTACAAGCTTCCAGTGTGATCTTGGGCAAGTCACTTAGCTTTGGAAATCCGGGCCTTAGAAATCGAAATCCCTCATGGATCTAGCACTATTTCAGCGTTGCGGTGCTCACCTAACTGATTTAGGAGCCTAAATCTCATTTTCAACAAGATCTAAGCACTTCAGAATCTAAATACCATCACCTGTCCATGAGATTTTGGCTCCTCAGTGCCTAAATCCCTTTTGAAAATGAGATTTAGGCTCTTATATCAGTTAGACATTAATGCTGAATGCAGCAATGCCAAAATGCCTTCAAAAATCTGGGGCAAAGTCCAAAATTTAGCTCCTCAAAGCTCCTGCTAGCCTGTCGCTTAACCCAGTAGGCACCTAAATTTCAACCTGAGGACATGAGCAAAGCAGACTGAGTCCAGACGTACTCTGATCCTCAGACCAGTCATTCCTCGCCCTCTACTGGCTAATGCGATAGATGTGCTCTCAGCACACCAACTAGAGCGAGCCTCACGCCAAACCACGTCACAGGAGGCGTAGCCCCCCATTAGCTCTTTAGCCCACAGGTTAGAGCAGTCACCAGGGTGTGGGAGACTCCCCTTCAAATACCCACTCTCCCTGATTTGAACCCAGAACGCTCCCCTCTCCAGCGAGTACCTTTAACTCCTGGGATATAGAATCAGTCTCATGTGCTGTCTCTGGCTTAGGGACAATGAGTTGTGCAAAGTGGAGCAGCTCCAACAGGAGACTTGGAGAGAAACCTGAGCCAGGGCACGCCCCAGGAGATGGGAGACCCGGGTTCTAATCCCTGCTCCATATCAGGTAGAGTCGGGGCTTGAACCTGCATATTCCAGGGGAGTGTTCTAACTACAGGGCTATGGTTGGTTGGTTGGTTGGTTGGGGGAGGGGGGGCATCAGCTCCTGCTTAGCTTTCTGAACAAAAGGATTTAGGCACCTAACTCCAGGAGCAGGTTCATGGCTTTGAGTCCCGAGCAGAGGGGTGAGCTTAGGCCTGGCCATTCTCCTTGGCATCTCCCACCGGCTAGCTTAGACGGGTCCCTGCCTTTGTGAGTCCCATTCTTAGGTGCCTCTCTCCCCCCAGGCATTGCACTGGGTGCGTAACGCGGGACTATGGATTTCACAACGTGGCAGGGCACCTGAAAGTTAGGCTAAGCACTGCAACTGCAAAGTCCTCTTTGTGGATCTGGGCCTCAGTTTCCCTCATGTAAAATGTGGACAATAGCACTGCCCCCCCCGGGGGGCTCCTGACTCGCTCAGATCCTACAGTAATGGGGGCCCATCTTAGATGGATTGACGTCCCCACGAGGTGCTTCCAGAACACAGTTGTGGCACAACAGGGGGCTGTTTATCTTGCCCTGCTATGGCCCCCCTGCTGTGTCTGTACAGGGGGCTTTGCTCTCTAGGGGCAGGTCTTCACTACGGGGGGGGGGGGGGGGTCGATTTAAGATACGCAAATTCAGATACGCAAATTGCGTAGCTGAATTCGACCTATCGGAGCCGACTTACCCCGCAGTGAGGACGGCGGCAAAATCGACCTCCGCGGCTCCCCGTCAACGGCGCTTACTCCCATCTCCACTGGTGGAGTAAGAACTTCGATTCGGGGATCGATTGTCACACCTGACGAGACGCGATAATTCGATCCCCGAGAGATCGATTTCTACTCGCCGATTCAGGCGGGTAGTGTAGACCTAGCCTAGGTCTCTGGATGCTGTATTTCCAACCAGCCCTACACTCATTACTCCAACCCATGGGATGATACAGTAACACAAGGCTGGGCCCACTTGTCCCTCTCACCCACTGGACGTGACGACAAAACAAGCCCAAGAGAAGAAGGAACCCACACCAAATAAACCCTCCAGCATAACCCTCCTGGGGTTCCTTTCCCTCCTGGCCTTTTGTGTGGGGAAACGGACGGCCCATGTGCTAGGATCAGGAAGTGGAATATGGGAGAGACGTGCCTCCCTCATACCACACGTGTCTCTGATTGTGTCGTTCACTCTGTAACATACAGTGGCACGTGGCACGCTGATGATGTCATGGGCTCTCATTATACAGCATCATCACAGTGGCGGTACAGAAGAGCTCTGTACAAGCTTCCGAGCGTATCTCTTTCACCTGCAGAAGTTGGTCCAGTAAAAGATCTTACCTCGCCCTCCTTGTCTCGAATATCATTTAAGTGAGACTGTTAAGTTGACGGGCAGTCCCACTCCACCCCACTCATCTGCTCTGTGTGGGACAGAGGGATGAGTATTCGCCCCCAGGAGGAGAAACTCCATGTCACCATGTCTTTGGGCCCTGTCAAGGCTGGATCCCCACTCTGAACTTTAGGGTACAAATGTAGGGGCCTGCATGAAAACTTCTAAGCTTAACTACCAGCTTAGCTCTGGTTAGGCTGCCACCATTTCAAGGGATTCCCTTCCTGGGAAAGCTTGAAAAACCTTCACCAAATCCCTGGTGAAAACAAATCCAAACCCCTTGGATCTTAAAACAAGGGGAAATTAACCATTCCCCTCCTTCCTCCCACCAACTCCTGGTGAATCAGTTCCAACCCCCCTGGGATCTACAACAGGGAGAAATTAACCATCCCCCCTCCTTCCTCCCACCAACTCCTGGTGAATCAAGATCCAAACCCCTTTGGATCTAAAACAAGGAAAAATCAATCAGGTTCTTAAAAAGAAGGTTTTTAATTAAAGAAAAAGGTAAAAATCATCTCTGTAAAATCAGTATGGAAATTAACCTTACAGGGTAATCAAACTTAAAGAGCTCAGAGGACTCCCCTCTAGTCTCAGGTTCAAAGTACAGCAAACAAAGATAAACACTCTAGTAAAAGGTACATTTACAAGTTGAGAAAAACAAAGGAAAACTAACACGCCTTGCCTGGCTATTTACTTACAAGTTTGAAATAGGAGAGACTTGTTTAGAAAGATGTGGAGAACCTGGATTGATGTCTGGTCCATCTCAGTCCCGAGAACGAACACACTCCCAAACAAAGAACACAAACAACAGCCTTCCCCCCCCCAAGATTTGAAAGTATCTTGTCCCCTTATTGGTCCTTTAGGTCAGATGCCAGCCAGGTTACCTGAGCTTCTTAACCCTTTACAGGGAAAAGGATTTTGGAGTCTCTGGCCAGGAGGGGTTTTATAGTACTGTACACAGGACAGCTATTACCCTTCCCTTTATAGTTATGACAGGCCCTTAGATCGGAGTCAGCCTTGTGCTCAATCAAAAGATATGAGCGGAGATTTGAAGGTGGCGGCTCAGGTTGGAAAGTCAGTTCCCGAGAGAACCCTTCGGGGGCATCTTTTGCACCATCCTCAGGAAAAGGAATAAATATGCAGGTGGCAAATGAGCAGGATCTTTAAGGCTACCCCTGGGCAAATGTCTTGGGGAAAACACTGCTGTTATTTATCAGCTGGTTTCCTAGCAAACAGCTGTTATGGTGCTACAGGTCCCATGGACATTTAATGTGGTCAGCATGACTGCAGAGCTCCAGCAGGTGGCACTCACTGACTGAGCTGAGCTGTCAGGATGGAGCTTTGCTGCATCTCAGTCATCAAGAGCCCACAGTTCCCATGTGCTAGCGAGATGTGTGGGCATGCCAGGCAGCGAGTGCTAACACAAATACTCCCTGCTGGTGTGTGGGGAGCAGGCTTGCCCTGCCTGTGCTCTACCTGCTCTGTCGATTAGCAGAGGGGGGCACCTGGGCACCTGGCCATAAGACTGGACGTATTGAACTAGCTACCGACTGCTGGAAGGCAAATGAACCCTCCATCTGGTGAGGATACACCACCTGCCCCCGAACCAAGAGACACATGCACATACCCACAGAGTTGAGATGTACACACACACACACACACACACACACACAACTGTGCACACCCAGCTGCATATGCACACGCAGGCACATCCATACTCATGCCTAAACAGAAGCATCGTCTCATCTCACTCACGAAAGCTTATGCCCAAATAAATCTGTTAGTCTTTAAGGTGCCACCAGACTCCTTGTTATCTTCTCAGTTGTTACCAGTAACAGAACTTGTAACAGAACAAGGAACAATGGTCTCAAGTTGCAGTGGGGGAGGTCTAGGTTGGATATTAAGAAAAACTTTTTCCCTAGGAGAGTGGTGAAGCACTGGAATGGGTTACCTAGGGAGGTGGTGGAATCTCCTTCCTTAGAGGTTTTTAAGGTCAGGCTTGACAAAGCCCTGGCTGGGATGATTTTGTTGGTCCTGCTTTGAGCAGGGGGTGGGACTAGATGACCTCCTGAGGTCTTTTCCAACCCTGATCTTCTATGATTCTATGATTAAGCTGCATATTATGGATTCAAGCATGGTCAACGGCAGCAAGGCGTTAGCTAGAGCCCAACTGGCTCAACTGGTTTGGCTTCGTGAGGCTCACGCTATGAAGCTGAAAATATCAGCATAGATGTTCAGGCTCAAGCTGGAGCCCAAGCTCTGAGACCCCCCCCCCCCCCACCGGGTTTCAGAGCCCTGGCTCCAGCCCGAGTATCTAGACTGCTACCTTTAGCCCCATAGTACAAGCCCTGTGAGCCCAAGTCAGGTGACCCCGGCAAAGAGACTCCCTGCCCTGGATCTTTTAGGTCTTTTCTCTTGACAGTGGAGATGTTCCCTGAGATACTCAAACGTTCTTCTGCGTTTACCAGCAGTTGGCACATGGGAGCATCACAGACTGTAAAGCCGGAAAGGAGCATTTTAACACCTAGTCTGACCTGCGTAGGAAAGGCCAGAATATTTCACCCTGTAGTTCCAGCATCGAGCGCAGATCTGCTGTAGTTCAGCCAGAAGTTCTTTTAGAGAGTGACGTCCAACCGTCAAGACTCTGAGCGATGGAGAAGCCACTGCCGCCCTTGGCAAGTTGCTCCAAGGGTTAATTACTCTCACTGTTAACAATTTGCACCTTATTTTCAGGCTGAATTTCTCTATCTGCAACTTCCAGCCATTGGATCTCATTCTGCCTCAGTCTGCACGATTGCAGCGCCCTGTACCATCAGAAATCGTCCCCGCATCGAAGTATAAACGAGGACAGGTGACGGGGCCAGGCAATACAGTTTAACATGACAGGGACCAGGATCCACTGACTCTGCTGGTTACGATGGCGAGAGCATCCAGTCATTCAAAGAAAAGAGAAACAATGGGGATGCATTAGAAGGCAAGGTGGTCTAATGGTTAGAGCAAGGCAATGCCAATGCTACTAATTCCTAACACACACGGCCCCTGGTCCTATTCCAGCCCTCAGACATATTTCATCCATTCTGGGGAGTGGAGAAGGATTTGACATGGGCGAGATGAGACTCAGCCAAACTGATTCCCGACTCTAGCCTTTGGAAGAGGTTTAGATGCAAGAGGAGCTCTCTCCTGCCCCCTGTTCTATACACAGGGTGTCTCCCCTGTGTGGGACTGGACTTGCCCATGGAGAAGACACTTCCTTGTATGGTGATGCAGACAGAGGCTGCTTGCCTACTCTCAGCAGCAGCAGGGTGGATTCAGGCACAGGGGCTGGTGCAAGCAGTAATAGAGTCATCTGGGGACTCTGCATACACCACAGTTAAGGAGGGGCTGAGAGCCACCATCAGCAGAGTGCACAGACAGAACTGAGCCCCTTGGTGTCCCACCAAGCCGTGATGTCCCACCAAGCCAAGTCCCTCTTGATGCCTGGCCCATTTTCTCCTGCCCCATTGCTAACACCAAAGCAGCTTGACACGTTTCTTGCTTAATAGCTCCCTTGTGGCATGAGGGGTGGGACAGGAAAAAGCAGGCCGAGCATCGGGCAGACCTGGCTTGGTGGGACATCACGTGTCTCAGCCATGCATGTTTCTGGCAAGGCTGCTACCAGATACACACAGGCCTCTCTACATATAACTCTGGGCTTTCTGCACGCTCTGCAAGGATCTCTTTCCTCCAATTCTGTCTGCCTGCTGCATCTCTCAGTGCTGATGAAACATGGATATCGTTTTCTGAGGAGATTCCAAGTCTGATTGATAAAAGTAACAGTGCTGAGGTAGTTAGAGTTCTGTAAGGCTTTCAACTTGGTACCACATGACGTTCTGATTAAAATAACTAGAACAATACAATGTTAATATGGCAATACTAAATGCATATAAAACTGGCTAACTGATAGGTCTCAAAATGTAACTGTGAACAGGGAATCATCACTGAGCAGGTGTGTTTCCATTGGGGTCCTGCAGGGATCAGTTCTTGGCCTTACACTATTTAACATTTTATCAATGACCTGAAAGAAAACATAATTTTATCACTGATAAAGTTTGTGGACAACACAAAGTTTGGGGGAGGAGTAAATAATGAAGAGGACAAGTCCCTGATACAGAGTGATCTGGATTGCTTGGTAAGCTGGACACAAACTGTTTGAATATAGTTAAATGTAAATGTATACATCGAGGAACAAAGAATGTAGCCATACTTACAAGGTGGAGGGCTCTATCATGGGAAGCAATGTCTCTGGAAAAGATTTGGGAGTCATGGTGGATAATCAGCTGAACATGAGCTCCCAGTGCGACTCTGTGGTCAAAAGGGCTAATGTGATCCTTGGATGCATAAGCAGGGGAATATCAAGTAGGAGTAGAGAGGCTATTTTACCTCTGTATTTGGCACTGGTGTGACCACAGCTAGAATCCCGTGTTCAGTTCTGGTATCCACAACTCAAGAGGATGTTGATAAACTGGAGAGGGGTCAGAGAAGAGCCACGAGAATGATTAAAGGATTAGAAAACCTGCCTTACAGTGATAGACTCAAGGAGCTCAATCTAACTTAAGAAAGAGAAGGTTAAGGGGTGATTTGATTACTGTCTATAGGTACCTACAGGGGGAACAAATATTTGATAAAGGGCTATTCAATCCAGCATAGAAAGGTCTACCCCAGGGCTCCAGCAGTGGGGGTCTGGTACCAATTTAAAGGGCCTGGGGCTCCGGCCCTTGCTGGGAACCCTAGGTCCTTTAAATTGCCCCCTGGGGAAGCCGGGCCACCCTGGTACAGCGCACCGCTCTTGCCGGTATACCGTACCAGGGCTTGGGCCCGGGGCCCGATTCAGGGGAATTGGTTGAATTGGCCTAAAGCCGGCCCTTGTGGGGGTATGGCCACAGAGCCGCAGGGAGGGGAACCCTGAGGTGTGGCGGCTGGGTGGGTACTGGGAGTCCCTCCTGAAGGGACGGGGGTTGGCCAAGGTCACTCAGCCCCGGGGTGTGGGAGGGGGACAGGATGAGGGCACTCAGAGCCCCAGGAAGTGGGGGGGGCTGAGGGGAGGGACTGGCCAGGGGCACTCAGAGCTCGGGGGGGGCTGTCCGGGGGGGCATTCACAGCCCCAGGAGGTGGGTGGGGGAGGGCACACAGAATTTCAGGAATTCCCTGGCAGTGAAGAGCTGCTGGCGGCAGGGAGGAGCCAGCCGTGACAATCCCCACTTGGGATCCCTGGCTGGGCTAGTGGGCTAGCACAGCTGGAGCCCGGGAGGGGAAGAGCCCAGCCGGGGGCGCAGGGTCTGGAGGCTGCCTGGCAAACCCGTGAAGCCGGTAGCGCTCGGGCTTTGGGCAGCCCCTATGCCTCCGGACCCTACGTCCTCGGCCGGGCACTTTCCCTCCTGGGCTCCAGCTCCTCTGCTCCTCCCCTGACTCTTTGGCTCTGAGCAGAGCAGCTGGAGCCCGGGAAGGGAAGTGCCCGGCCTGCGGCTCGGGGTCCGGAGACACGGGGGCTGCCCGAAGCCGGTAGCGCTGGCTCGGGCGCTTGGCTCTTAAACAGAGCCGAAGTCTGAGTCAGGGGAGGAGCAGAGCAGCCGCGTGAGAGGAAGTGCCCGTCCGGTATTTTCCCCGGACATGTTCAGCTTTTTGGCAATTCCCCCCGGACGGGGGTTTGATTGCGGAAAAACCGGACGAATCGGTAACCCTACGTGACTGGTGCCCGGGGCCGGGGGCGCAGCCCCAGGGGGATCCAAATCCGGACAGTGCCGGCTCCCCGCAACGCGCTGGCGTCCACAACCCCCGGAGGGCGCCCCCCAGCCCTGCGATGGCTGCCAAGCGGTGCCCAGAGACACCCCCGACCCAAAGGACAGGGGCTCGCGCCCCCCCTCCCCCGACGGCTTGCTGCCTCACGGGGCAGGTTGGTCGCGTCGCAGGGGCCGCTGGGAGTTGTAGTTCTCGGCCGCTCCCCTCTCCCGGCTCTCCCTGGAGCGTGAGGCCCGGCCGGACTACAGCCCACAGCATGCCCTGGGCAGGAGCGAATGTCGCACCGAGATGATGTCACAGCGGGCGACCAACACACACAGATTCGGAGATCCTAGCCTCCCTATTTCCCCGGACATGTCTGGCTTTTTGGCAATTCCCCCCGGACGGGGATTTGGGGACCAAAAAGCCGGACATGTCCGGGGAAATCCGGACGTATGGTAACCCTACTTCCTGAGGAAATTCAATGAAAGAGACAAGAGTCCCAGAGAACTATCATTCATTTCTCTTAACACTAACTCACAGGGCGACGCATCTGCCTGCTGCCGCGCTGCGAGGAGCAGGGCCGCACTCCAGCGGGAACTGGCGCCACACTGTACTGTTTAGATGTTGCTTGTAATTATTAGAACTGGGAGCACTGGCTGTTGGGAGTCTGAAAGGACAGGAAACAGGAAGGAGCGGGGAGGAGTTGAGGCGGCAGAGTGAGAGTTACAGAGGGTGCAGCAGCAGTTTGGTAAAGAGGTTTCCACTTGAAAAATAAAGTCCTGTTGAAGTTTGTTAGCACCTTGCCTGGTTGATACAACACACACCCACACACCCACTAAGCCAATCTTTTCATGGTTCAGTCTTGCAAGCTCATGTTAATACCACCATCAGCAAGCCGCTCCCCACTTCTCAGCGCTGTAATCCCATCCGTGCATCAGGCAGGCAGCAACGGAAAAGCCAGAGCCACCTTCCGCAGGCAGCACACGCAGTGCAGAGCAGTGTTGCACGCGCCAGCAAGGAATCGGTCCGTTTGAGGGCGGGGCAGAGGTGAAAGTAAGCCGGTATGGTCTGCAAGAGCCAGTACGCCTTGCCGGACCAGACTGGCTTCCCCAGGCTGACGATTTAAAGGGCCCTGGGCTCCCTGCAGCGGCCGGAGCCCCGGGCCCTTTAAATTGACTCCCGAGCCCCGGTGTCGGAGCCCCGGCGTAGCAGCGGCAGGGCTCCTTCGGTGATTTAAAGAGCCAAGAGTTCTGCTGCGGTAGTGGTGGCTGGAGCCCCGGGCCCTTTAAATTGTCCCTGGGTCTTTAAATCTTGATTTAAAGGGCCCGGCTATTTAAAGGCCCCGCCTCTTCCAGTCAAAGCCATGCCCCCTGCTCAGGACTCCGGCGTACCGGTAAGTCCTTTAAGTTACTTTCACCCCTGGGGCGGGGCAAGCTTGTCTGTAATATTACAGTGACAAGGGCACCAAAAACGTGCCCGGTGCTCAACAGACACGAGGCGCTTACAGTATAAACAGGCCAAATGCAGACAAGGTCTGGAGGGGGATTGTAAAAGCATCTGTCTGCTCCGTGATGTCTGGCCAGGGAGCCGTCGAGGCCCTTTGACGGGAGGAGCAGGGGGGTGTAGGGGTCAAGACCTCAAGGTCACCTTTGAGCGCTAGGCCTCCCTTCCTTTAAGGGCTGACAAAGGAGCAGAGGGTGGAGGCTGGGTTGCCAGGGATTGGCGGAGAGTCAGGGACCAAGGGGGCAAGGTGGGCAGCTGAACTGGAGCAATAAGGAAACTCTCCTCATGGCTCCCCCAGCGAGTGGCGTCCCAGACCAATCTCCAGCAAGATGGCAGCTGCTGCCAGCAGGAGGCTTGCAGACCTCACCTGGAATAAGATGCAGAGTGAGCCGCCCGCCTGCGCTCTGGCAGGGAGCGTGCACCGCTGCACACTGGGAACCACAGGCGTGACTGAACCCTGGGCTGGGAGGGGCATGCACCCAGCCAGTGGCTTATGGGAAACGAGGTGGCCAGTTCCAGTGGGCAACGTCCATGTCAGCAAAACCCCACCCCAGCTAGCAACATTCTTGGCCCCTGCAGCGAGAGGCCAAGGACCAATGGTGGAAATGAAGACAGATTTTCAGTAGCTCTGACATCAGCCTACACCAGGGGAATCAAACCCCTGTTCTGCTACAAGCTTCCAGTGTGATCTTGGGCAAGTCACTTAGCTTTGGAAATCCGGGCCTTAGAAATCGAAATCCCTCATGGATCTAGCACTATTTCAGCGTTGCGGTGCTCACCTAACTGATTTAGGAGCCTAAATCTCATTTTCAACAAGATCTAAGCACTTCAGAATCTAAATACCATCACCTGTCCATGAGATTTTGGCTCCTCAGTGCCTAAATCCCTTTTGAAAATGAGATTTAGGCTCTTATATCAGTTAGACATTAATGCTGAATGCAGCAATGCCAAAATGCCTTCAAAAATCTGGGGCAAAGTCCAAAATTTAGCTCCTCAAAGCTCCTGCTAGCCTGTCGCTTAACCCAGTAGGCACCTAAATTTCAACCTGAGGACATGAGCAAAGCAGACTGAGTCCAGACGTACTCTGATCCTCAGACCAGTCATTCCTCGCCCTCTACTGGCTAATGCGATAGATGTGCTCTCAGCACACCAACTAGAGCGAGCCTCACGCCAAACCACGTCACAGGAGGCGTAGCCCCCCATTAGCTCTTTAGCCCACAGGTTAGAGCAGTCACCAGGGTGTGGGAGACTCCCCTTCAAATACCCACTCTCCCTGATTTGAACCCAGAACGCTCCCCTCTCCAGCGAGTACCTTTAACTCCTGGGATATAGAATCAGTCTCATGTGCTGTCTCTGGCTTAGGGACAATGAGTTGTGCAAAGTGGAGCAGCTCCAACAGGAGACTTGGAGAGAAACCTGAGCCAGGGCACGCCCCAGGAGATGGGAGACCCGGGTTCTAATCCCTGCTCCATATCAGGTAGAGTCGGGGCTTGAACCTGCATATTCCAGGGGAGTGTTCTAACTACAGGGCTATGGTTGGTTGGTTGGTTGGTTGGGGGAGGGGGGGCATCAGCTCCTGCTTAGCTTTCTGAACAAAAGGATTTAGGCACCTAACTCCAGGAGCAGGTTCATGGCTTTGAGTCCCGAGCAGAGGGGTGAGCTTAGGCCTGGCCATTCTCCTTGGCATCTCCCACCGGCTAGCTTAGACGGGTCCCTGCCTTTGTGAGTCCCATTCTTAGGTGCCTCTCTCCCCCCAGGCATTGCACTGGGTGCGTAACGCGGGACTATGGATTTCACAACGTGGCAGGGCACCTGAAAGTTAGGCTAAGCACTGCAACTGCAAAGTCCTCTTTGTGGATCTGGGCCTCAGTTTCCCTCATGTAAAATGTGGACAATAGCACTGCCCCCCCCGGGGGGCTCCTGACTCGCTCAGATCCTACAGTAATGGGGGCCCATCTTAGATGGATTGACGTCCCCACGAGGTGCTTCCAGAACACAGTTGTGGCACAACAGGGGGCTGTTTATCTTGCCCTGCTATGGCCCCCCTGCTGTGTCTGTACAGGGGGCTTTGCTCTCTAGGGGCAGGTCTTCACTACGGGGGGGGGGGGGGAGGGTCGATTTAAGATACGCAAATTCAGATACGCAAATTGCGTAGCTGAATTCGACCTATCGGAGCCGACTTACCCCGCAGTGAGGACGGCGGCAAAATCGACCTCCGCGGCTCCCCGTCAACGGTGCTTACTCCCATCTCCACTGGTGGAGTAAGAACTTCGATTCGGGGATCGATTGTCACACCTGACGAGACGCGATAATTCGATCCCCGAGAGATCGATTTCTACTCGCCGATTCAGGCGGGTAGTGTAGACCTAGCCTAGGTCTCTGGATGCTGTATTTCCAACCAGCCCTACACTCATTACTCCAACCCATGGGATGATACAGTAACACAAGGCTGGGCCCACTTGTCCCTCTCACCCACTGGACGTGACGACAAAACAAGCCCAAGAGAAGAAGGAACCCACACCAAATAAACCCTCCAGCATAACCCTCCTGGGGTTCCTTTCCCTCCTGGCCTTTTGTGTGGGGAAACGGACGGCCCATGTGCTAGGATCAGGAAGTGGAATATGGGAGAGACGTGCCTCCCTCATACCACACGTGTCTCTGATTGTGTCGTTCACTCTGTAACATACAGTGGCACGTGGCACGCTGATGATGTCATGGGCTCTCATTATACAGCATCATCACAGTGGCGGTACAGAAGAGCTCTGTACAAGCTTCCGAGCGTATCTCTTTCACCTGCAGAAGTTGGTCCAGTAAAAGATCTTACCTCGCCCTCCTTGTCTCGAATATCATTTAAGTGAGACTGTTAAGTTGACGGGCAGTCCCACTCCACCCCACTCATCTGCTCTGTGTGGGACAGAGGGATGAGTATTCGCCCCCAGGAGGAGAAACTCCATGTCACCATGTCTTTGGGCCCTGTCAAGGCTGGATCCCCACTCTGAACTTTAGGGTACAAATGTAGGGGCCTGCATGAAAACTTCTAAGCTTAACTACCAGCTTAGCTCTGGTTAGGCTGCCACCATTTCAAGGGATTCCCTTCCTGGGAAAGCTTGAAAAACCTTCACCAAATCCCTGGTGAAAACAAATCCAAACCCCTTGGATCTTAAAACAAGGGGAAATTAACCATTCCCCTCCTTCCTCCCACCAACTCCTGGTGAATCAGTTCCAACCCCCCTGGGATCTACAACAGGGAGAAATTAACCATCCCCCCTCCTTCCTCCCACCAACTCCTGGTGAATCAAGATCCAAACCCCTTTGGATCTAAAACAAGGAAAAATCAATCAGGTTCTTAAAAAGAAGGTTTTTAATTAAAGAAAAAGGTAAAAATCATCTCTGTAAAATCAGTATGGAAATTAACCTTACAGGGTAATCAAACTTAAAGAGCTCAGAGGACTCCCCTCTAGTCTCAGGTTCAAAGTACAGCAAACAAAGATAAACACTCTAGTAAAAGGTACATTTACAAGTTGAGAAAAACAAAGGAAAACTAACACGCCTTGCCTGGCTATTTACTTACAAGTTTGAAATAGGAGAGACTTGTTTAGAAAGATGTGGAGAACCTGGATTGATGTCTGGTCCATCTCAGTCCCGAGAACGAACACACTCCCAAACAAAGAACACAAACAACAGCCTTCCCCCCCCCAAGATTTGAAAGTATCTTGTCCCCTTATTGGTCCTTTAGGTCAGATGCCAGCCAGGTTACCTGAGCTTCTTAACCCTTTACAGGGAAAAGGATTTTGGAGTCTCTGGCCAGGAGGGGTTTTATAGTACTGTACACAGGACAGCTATTACCCTTCCCTTTATAGTTATGACAGGCCCTTAGATCGGAGTCAGCCTTGTGCTCAATCAAAAGATATGAGCGGAGATTTGAAGGTGGCGGCTCAGGTTGGAAAGTCAGTTCCCGAGAGAACCCTTCGGGGGCATCTTTTGCACCATCCTCAGGAAAAGGAATAAATATGCAGGTGGCAAATGAGCAGGATCTTTAAGGCTACCTCTGGGCAAATGTCTTGGGGAAAACACTGCTGTTATTTATCAGCTGGTTTCCTAGCAAACAGCTGTTATGGTGCTACAGGTCCCATGGACATTTAATGTGGTCAGCATGACTGCAGAGCTCCAGCAGGTGGCACTCACTGACTGAGCTGAGCTGTCAGGATGGAGCTTTGCTGCATCTCAGTCATCAAGAGCCCACAGTTCCCATGTGCTAGCGAGATGTGTGGGCATGCCAGGCAGCGAGCGCTAACACAAACACTCCCTGCTGGTGTGTGGGGAGCAGGCTTGCCCTGCCTGTGCTCTACCTGCTCTGTCGATTAGCAGAGGGGGGCACCTGGGCACCTGGCCATAAGACTGGACGTATTGAACTAGCTACCGACTGCTGGAAGGCAAATGAACCCTCCATCTGGTGAGGATACACCACCTGCCCCCGAACCAAGAGACACATGCACATACCCACAGAGTTGAGATGTACACACACACACACACACACACACACACAACTGTGCACACCCAGCTGCATATGCACACGCAGGCACATCCATACTCATGCCTAAACAGAAGCATCGTCTCATCTCACTCACGAAAGCTTATGCCCAAATAAATCTGTTAGTCTTTAAGGTGCCACCAGACTCCTTGTTATCTTCTCAGTTGTTACCAGTAACAGAACTTGTAACAGAACAAGGAACAATGGTCTCAAGTTGCAGTGGGGGAGGTCTAGGTTGGATATTAAGAAAAACTTTTTCCCTAGGAGAGTGGTGAAGCACTGGAATGGGTTACCTAGGGAGGTGGTGGAATCTCCTTCCTTAGAGGTTTTTAAGGTCAGGCTTGACAAAGCCCTGGCTGGGATGATTTTGTTGGTCCTGCTTTGAGCAGGGGGTGGGACTAGATGACCTCCTGAGGTCTTTTCCAACCCTGATCTTCTATGATTCTATGATTAAGCTGCATATTATGGATTCAAGCATGGTCAACGGCAGCAAGGCGTTAGCTAGAGCCCAACTGGCTCAACTGGTTTGGCTTTGTGAGGCTCACGCTATGAAGCTGAAAATATCAGCATAGATGTTCAGGCTCAAGCTGGAGCCCAAGCTCTGAGACCCCCCCCCCCCCCACCGGGTTTCAGAGCCCTGGCTCCAGCCCGAGTATCTAGACTGCTACCTTTAGCCCCATAGTACAAGCCCTGTGAGCCCAAGTCAGGTGACCCCGGCAAAGAGACTCCCTGCCCTGGATCTTTTAGGTCTTTTCTCTTGACAGTGGAGATGTTCCCTGAGATACTCAAACGTTCTTCTGCGTTTACCAGCAGTTGGCACATGGGAGCATCACAGACTGTAAAGCCGGAAAGGAGCATTTTAACACCTAGTCTGACCTGCGTAGGAAAGGCCAGAATATTTCACCCTGTAGTTCCAGCATCGAGCGCAGATCTGCTGTAGTTCAGCCAGAAGTTCTTTTAGAGAGTGACGTCCAACCGTCAAGACTCTGAGCGATGGAGAAGCCACTGCCGCCCTTGGCAAGTTGCTCCAAGGGTTAATTACTCTCACTGTTAACAATTTGCACCTTATTTTCAGGCTGAATTTCTCTATCTGCAACTTCCAGCCATTGGATCTCATTCTGCCTCAGTCTGCACGATTGCAGCGCCCTGTACCATCAGAAATCGTCCCCGCATCGAAGTATAAACGAGGACAGGTGACGGGGCCAGGCAATACAGTTTAACATGACAGGGACCAGGATCCACTGACTCTGCTGGTTACGATGGCGAGAGCATCCAGTCATTCAAAGAAAAGAGAAACAATGGGGATGCATTAGAAGGCAAGGTGGTCTAATGGTTAGAGCAAGGCAATGCCAATGCTACTAATTCCTAACACACACGGCCCCTGGTCCTATTCCAGCCCTCAGACATATTTCATCCATTCTGGGGAGTGGAGAAGGATTTGACATGGGCGAGATGAGACTCAGCCAAACTGATTCCCGACTCTAGCCTTTGGAAGAGGTTTAGATGCAAGAGGAGCTCTCTCCTGCCCCCTGTTCTATACACAGGGTGTCTCCCCTGTGTGGGACTGGACTTGCCCATGGAGAAGACACTTCCTTGTATGGTGATGCAGACAGAGGCTGCTTGCCTACTCTCAGCAGCAGCAGGGTGGATTCAGGCACAGGGGCTGGTGCAAGCAGTAATAGAGTCATCTGGGGACTCTGCATACACCACAGTTAAGGAGGGGCTGAGAGCCACCATCAGCAGAGTGCACAGACAGAACTGAGCCCCTTGGTGTCCCACCAAGCCGTGATGTCCCACCAAGCCAAGTCCCTCTTGATGCCTGGCCCATTTTCTCCTGCCCCATTGCTAACACCAAAGCAGCTTGACACGTTTCTTGCTTAATAGCTCCCTTGTGGCATGAGGGGTGGGACAGGAAAAAGCAGGCCGAGCATCGGGCAGACCTGGCTTGGTGGGACATCACGTGTCTCAGCCATGCATGTTTCTGGCAAGGCTGCTACCAGATACACACAGGCCTCTCTACATATAACTCTGGGCTTTCTGCACGCTCTGCAAGGATCTCTTTCCTCCAATTCTGTCTGCCTGCTGCATCTCTCAGTGCTGATGAAACATGGATATCGTTTTCTGAGGAGATTCCAAGTCTGATTGATAAAAGTAACAGTGCTGAGGTAGTTAGAGTTCTGTAAGGCTTTCAACTTGGTACCACATGACGTTCTGATTAAAATAACTAGAACAATACAATGTTAATATGGCAATACTAAATGCATATAAAACTGGCTAACTGATAGGTCTCAAAATGTAACTGTGAACAGGGAATCATCACTGAGCAGGTGTGTTTCCATTGGGGTCCTGCAGGGATCAGTTCTTGGCCTTACACTATTTAACATTTTATCAATGACCTGAAAGAAAACATAATTTTATCACTGATAAAGTTTGTGGACAACACAAAGTTTGGGGGAGGAGTAAATAATGAAGAGGACAAGTCCCTGATACAGAGTGATCTGGATTGCTTGGTAAGCTGGACACAAACTGTTTGAATATAGTTAAATGTAAATGTATACATCGAGGAACAAAGAATGTAGCCATACTTACAAGGTGGAGGGCTCTATCATGGGAAGCAATGTCTCTGGAAAAGATTTGGGAGTCATGGTGGATAATCAGCTGAACATGAGCTCCCAGTGCGACTCTGTGGTCAAAAGGGCTAATGTGATCCTTGGATGCATAAGCAGGGGAATATCAAGTAGGAGTAGAGAGGCTATTTTACCTCTGTATTTGGCACTGGTGTGACCACAGCTAGAATCCCGTGTTCAGTTCTGGTATCCACAACTCAAGAGGATGTTGATAAACTGGAGAGGGGTCAGAGAAGAGCCACGAGAATGATTAAAGGATTAGAAAACCTGCCTTACAGTGATAGACTCAAGGAGCTCAATCTAACTTAAGAAAGAGAAGGTTAAGGGGTGATTTGATTACTGTCTATAGGTACCTACAGGGGGAACAAATATTTGATAAAGGGCTATTCAATCCAGCATAGAAAGGTCTACCCCAGGGCTCCAGCAGTGGGGGTCTGGTACCAATTTAAAGGGCCTGGGGCTCCGGCCCTTGCTGGGAACCCTAGGTCCTTTAAATTGCCCCCTGGGGAAGCCGGGCCACCCTGGTACAGCGCACCGCTCTTGCCGGTATACCGTACCAGGGCTTGGGCCCGGGGCCCGATTCAGGGGAATTGGTTGAATTGGCCTAAAGCCGGCCCTTGTGGGGGTATGGCCACAGAGCCGCAGGGAGGGGAACCCTGAGGTGTGGCGGCTGGGTGGGTACTGGGAGTCCCTCCTGAAGGGACGGGGGTTGGCCAAGGTCACTCAGCCCCGGGGTGTGGGAGGGGGACAGGATGAGGGCACTCAGAGCCCCAGGAAGTGGGGGGGGCTGAGGGGAGGGACTGGCCAGGGGCACTCAGAGCTCGGGGGGGGCTGTCCGGGGGGGCATTCACAGCCCCAGGAGGTGGGTGGGGGAGGGCACACAGAATTTCAGGAATTCCCTGGCAGTGAAGAGCTGCTGGCGGCAGGGAGGAGCCAGCCGTGACAATCCCCACTTGGGATCCCTGGCTGGGCTAGTGGGCTAGCACAGCTGGAGCCCGGGAGGGGAAGAGCCCAGCCGGGGGCGCAGGGTCTGGAGGCTGCCTGGCAAACCCGTGAAGCCGGTAGCGCTCGGGCTTTGGGCAGCCCCTATGCCTCCGGACCCTACGTCCTCGGCCGGGCACTTTCCCTCCTGGGCTCCAGCTCCTCTGCTCCTCCCCTGACTCTTTGGCTCTGAGCAGAGCAGCTGGAGCCCGGGAAGGGAAGTGCCCGGCCTGCGGCTCGGGGTCCGGAGACACGGGGGCTGCCCGAAGCCGGTAGCGCTGGCTCGGGCGCTTGGCTCTTAAACAGAGCCGAAGTCTGAGTCAGGGGAGGAGCAGAGCAGCCGCGTGAGAGGAAGTGCCCGTCCGGTATTTTCCCCGGACATGTTCAGCTTTTTGGCAATTCCCCCCGGACGGGGGTTTGATTGCGGAAAAACCGGACGAATCGGTAACCCTACGTGACTGGTGCCCGGGGCCGGGGGCGCAGCCCCAGGGGGATCCAAATCCGGACAGTGCCGGCTCCCCGCAACGCGCTGGCGTCCACAACCCCCGGAGGGCGCCCCCCAGCCCTGCGATGGCTGCCAAGCGGTGCCCAGAGACACCCCCGACCCAAAGGACAGGGGCTCGCGCCCCCCCTCCCCCGACGGCTTGCTGCCTCACGGGGCAGGTTGGTCGCGTCGCAGGGGCCGCTGGGAGTTGTAGTTCTCGGCCGCTCCCCTCTCCCGGCTCTCCCTGGAGCGTGAGGCCCGGCCGGACTACAGCCCACAGCATGCCCTGGGCAGGAGCGAATGTCGCACCGAGATGATGTCACAGCGGGCGACCAACACACACAGATTCGGAGATCCTAGCCTCCCTATTTCCCCGGACATGTCTGGCTTTTTGGCAATTCCCCCCGGACGGGGATTTGGGGACCAAAAAGCCGGACATGTCCGGGGAAATCCGGACGTATGGTAACCCTACTTCCTGAGGAAATTCAATGAAAGAGACAAGAGTCCCAGAGAACTATCATTCATTTCTCTTAACACTAACTCACAGGGCGACGCATCTGCCTGCTGCCGCGCTGCGAGGAGCAGGGCCGCACTCCAGCGGGAACTGGCGCCACACTGTACTGTTTAGATGTTGCTTGTAATTATTAGAACTGGGAGCACTGGCTGTTGGGAGTCTGAAAGGACAGGAAACAGGAAGGAGCGGGGAGGAGTTGAGGCGGCAGAGTGAGAGTTACAGAGGGTGCAGCAGCAGTTTGGTAAAGAGGTTTCCACTTGAAAAATAAAGTCCTGTTGAAGTTTGTTAGCACCTTGCCTGGTTGATACAACACACACCCACACACCCACTAAGCCAATCTTTTCATGGTTCAGTCTTGCAAGCTCATGTTAATACCACCATCAGCAAGCCGCTCCCCACTTCTCAGCGCTGTAATCCCATCCGTGCATCAGGCAGGCAGCAACGGAAAAGCCAGAGCCACCTTCCGCAGGCAGCACACGCAGTGCAGAGCAGTGTTGCACGCGCCAGCAAGGAATCGGTCCGTTTGAGGGCGGGGCAGAGGTGAAAGTAAGCCGGTATGGTCTGCAAGAGCCAGTACGCCTTGCCGGACCAGACTGGCTTCCCCAGGCTGACGATTTAAAGGGCCCTGGGCTCCCTGCAGCGGCCGGAGCCCCGGGCCCTTTAAATTGACTCCCGAGCCCCGGTGTCGGAGCCCCGGCGTAGCAGCGGCAGGGCTCCTTCGGTGATTTAAAGAGCCAAGAGTTCTGCTGCGGTAGTGGTGGCTGGAGCCCCGGGCCCTTTAAATTGTCCCTGGGTCTTTAAATCTTGATTTAAAGGGCCCGGCTATTTAAAGGCCCCGCCTCTTCCAGTCAAAGCCATGCCCCCTGCTCAGGACTCCGGCGTACCGGTAAGTCCTTTAAGTTACTTTCACCCCTGGGGCGGGGCAAGCTTGTCTGTAATATTACAGTGACAAGGGCACCAAAAACGTGCCCGGTGCTCAACAGACACGAGGCGCTTACAGTATAAACAGGCCAAATGCAGACAAGGTCTGGAGGGGGATTGTAAAAGCATCTGTCTGCTCCGTGATGTCTGGCCAGGGAGCCGTCGAGGCCCTTTGACGGGAGGAGCAGGGGGGTGTAGGGGTCAAGACCTCAAGGTCACCTTTGAGCGCTAGGCCTCCCTTCCTTTAAGGGCTGACAAAGGAGCAGAGGGTGGAGGCTGGGTTGCCAGGGATTGGCGGAGAGTCAGGGACCAAGGGGGCAAGGTGGGCAGCTGAACTGGAGCAATAAGGAAACTCTCCTCATGGCTCCCCCAGCGAGTGGCGTCCCAGACCAATCTCCAGCAAGATGGCAGCTGCTGCCAGCAGGAGGCTTGCAGACCTCACCTGGAATAAGATGCAGAGTGAGCCGCCCGCCTGCGCTCTGGCAGGGAGCGTGCACCGCTGCACACTGGGAACCACAGGCGTGACTGAACCCTGGGCTGGGAGGGGCATGCACCCAGCCAGTGGCTTATGGGAAACGAGGTGGCCAGTTCCAGTGGGCAACGTCCATGTCAGCAAAACCCCACCCCAGCTAGCAACATTCTTGGCCCCTGCAGCGAGAGGCCAAGGACCAATGGTGGAAATGAAGACAGATTTTCAGTAGCTCTGACATCAGCCTACACCAGGGGAATCAAACCCCTGTTCTGCTACAAGCTTCCAGTGTGATCTTGGGCAAGTCACTTAGCTTTGGAAATCCGGGCCTTAGAAATCGAAATCCCTCATGGATCTAGCACTATTTCAGCGTTGCGGTGCTCACCTAACTGATTTAGGAGCCTAAATCTCATTTTCAACAAGATCTAAGCACTTCAGAATCTAAATACCATCACCTGTCCATGAGATTTTGGCTCCTCAGTGCCTAAATCCCTTTTGAAAATGAGATTTAGGCTCTTATATCAGTTAGACATTAATGCTGAATGCAGCAATGCCAAAATGCCTTCAAAAATCTGGGGCAAAGTCCAAAATTTAGCTCCTCAAAGCTCCTGCTAGCCTGTCGCTTAACCCAGTAGGCACCTAAATTTCAACCTGAGGACATGAGCAAAGCAGACTGAGTCCAGACGTACTCTGATCCTCAGACCAGTCATTCCTCGCCCTCTACTGGCTAATGCGATAGATGTGCTCTCAGCACACCAACTAGAGCGAGCCTCACGCCAAACCACGTCACAGGAGGCGTAGCCCCCCATTAGCTCTTTAGCCCACAGGTTAGAGCAGTCACCAGGGTGTGGGAGACTCCCCTTCAAATACCCACTCTCCCTGATTTGAACCCAGAACGCTCCCCTCTCCAGCGAGTACCTTTAACTCCTGGGATATAGAATCAGTCTCATGTGCTGTCTCTGGCTTAGGGACAATGAGTTGTGCAAAGTGGAGCAGCTCCAACAGGAGACTTGGAGAGAAACCTGAGCCAGGGCACGCCCCAGGAGATGGGAGACCCGGGTTCTAATCCCTGCTCCATATCAGGTAGAGTCGGGGCTTGAACCTGCATATTCCAGGGGAGTGTTCTAACTACAGGGCTATGGTTGGTTGGTTGGTTGGTTGGGGGAGGGGGGGCATCAGCTCCTGCTTAGCTTTCTGAACAAAAGGATTTAGGCACCTAACTCCAGGAGCAGGTTCATGGCTTTGAGTCCCGAGCAGAGGGGTGAGCTTAGGCCTGGCCATTCTCCTTGGCATCTCCCACCGGCTAGCTTAGACGGGTCCCTGCCTTTGTGAGTCCCATTCTTAGGTGCCTCTCTCCCCCCAGGCATTGCACTGGGTGCGTAACGCGGGACTATGGATTTCACAACGTGGCAGGGCACCTGAAAGTTAGGCTAAGCACTGCAACTGCAAAGTCCTCTTTGTGGATCTGGGCCTCAGTTTCCCTCATGTAAAATGTGGACAATAGCACTGCCCCCCCCGGGGGGCTCCTGACTCGCTCAGATCCTACAGTAATGGGGGCCCATCTTAGATGGATTGACGTCCCCACGAGGTGCTTCCAGAACACAGTTGTGGCACAACAGGGGGCTGTTTATCTTGCCCTGCTATGGCCCCCCTGCTGTGTCTGTACAGGGGGCTTTGCTCTCTAGGGGCAGGTCTTCACTACGGGGGGGGGGGGGGTCGATTTAAGATACGCAAATTCAGATACGCAAATTGCGTAGCTGAATTCGACCTATCGGAGCCGACTTACCCCGCAGTGAGGACGGCGGCAAAATCGACCTCCGCGGCTCCCCGTCAACGGTGCTTACTCCCATCTCCACTGGTGGAGTAAGAACTTCGATTCGGGGATCGATTGTCACACCTGACGAGACGCGATAATTCGATCCCCGAGAGATCGATTTCTACTCGCCGATTCAGGCGGGTAGTGTAGACCTAGCCTAGGTCTCTGGATGCTGTATTTCCAACCAGCCCTACACTCATTACTCCAACCCATGGGATGATACAGTAACACAAGGCTGGGCCCACTTGTCCCTCTCACCCACTGGACGTGACGACAAAACAAGCCCAAGAGAAGAAGGAACCCACACCAAATAAACCCTCCAGCATAACCCTCCTGGGGTTCCTTTCCCTCCTGGCCTTTTGTGTGGGGAAACGGACGGCCCATGTGCTAGGATCAGGAAGTGGAATATGGGAGAGACGTGCCTCCCTCATACCACACGTGTCTCTGATTGTGTCGTTCACTCTGTAACATACAGTGGCACGTGGCACGCTGATGATGTCATGGGCTCTCATTATACAGCATCATCACAGTGGCGGTACAGAAGAGCTCTGTACAAGCTTCCGAGCGTATCTCTTTCACCTGCAGAAGTTGGTCCAGTAAAAGATCTTACCTCGCCCTCCTTGTCTCGAATATCATTTAAGTGAGACTGTTAAGTTGACGGGCAGTCCCACTCCACCCCACTCATCTGCTCTGTGTGGGACAGAGGGATGAGTATTCGCCCCCAGGAGGAGAAACTCCATGTCACCATGTCTTTGGGCCCTGTCAAGGCTGGATCCCCACTCTGAACTTTAGGGTACAAATGTAGGGGCCTGCATGAAAACTTCTAAGCTTAACTACCAGCTTAGCTCTGGTTAGGCTGCCACCATTTCAAGGGATTCCCTTCCTGGGAAAGCTTGAAAAACCTTCACCAAATCCCTGGTGAAAACAAATCCAAACCCCTTGGATCTTAAAACAAGGGGAAATTAACCATTCCCCTCCTTCCTCCCACCAACTCCTGGTGAATCAGTTCCAACCCCCCTGGGATCTACAACAGGGAGAAATTAACCATCCCCCCTCCTTCCTCCCACCAACTCCTGGTGAATCAAGATCCAAACCCCTTTGGATCTAAAACAAGGAAAAATCAATCAGGTTCTTAAAAAGAAGGTTTTTAATTAAAGAAAAAGGTAAAAATCATCTCTGTAAAATCAGTATGGAAATTAACCTTACAGGGTAATCAAACTTAAAGAGCTCAGAGGACTCCCCTCTAGTCTCAGGTTCAAAGTACAGCAAACAAAGATAAACACTCTAGTAAAAGGTACATTTACAAGTTGAGAAAAACAAAGGAAAACTAACACGCCTTGCCTGGCTATTTACTTACAAGTTTGAAATAGGAGAGACTTGTTTAGAAAGATGTGGAGAACCTGGATTGATGTCTGGTCCATCTCAGTCCCGAGAACGAACACACTCCCAAACAAAGAACACAAACAACAGCCTTCCCCCCCCCAAGATTTGAAAGTATCTTGTCCCCTTATTGGTCCTTTAGGTCAGATGCCAGCCAGGTTACCTGAGCTTCTTAACCCTTTACAGGGAAAAGGATTTTGGAGTCTCTGGCCAGGAGGGGTTTTATAGTACTGTACACAGGACAGCTATTACCCTTCCCTTTATAGTTATGACAGGCCCTTAGATCGGAGTCAGCCTTGTGCTCAATCAAAAGATATGAGCGGAGATTTGAAGGTGGCGGCTCAGGTTGGAAAGTCAGTTCCCGAGAGAACCCTTCGGGGGCATCTTTTGCACCATCCTCAGGAAAAGGAATAAATATGCAGGTGGCAAATGAGCAGGATCTTTAAGGCTACCTCTGGGCAAATGTCTTGGGGAAAACACTGCTGTTATTTATCAGCTGGTTTCCTAGCAAACAGCTGTTATGGTGCTACAGGTCCCATGGACATTTAATGTGGTCAGCATGACTGCAGAGCTCCAGCAGGTGGCACTCACTGACTGAGCTGAGCTGTCAGGATGGAGCTTTGCTGCATCTCAGTCATCAAGAGCCCACAGTTCCCATGTGCTAGCGAGATGTGTGGGCATGCCAGGCAGCGAGTGCTAACACAAATACTCCCTGCTGGTGTGTGGGGAGCAGGCTTGCCCTGCCTGTGCTCTACCTGCTCTGTCGATTAGCAGAGGGGGGCACCTGGGCACCTGGCCATAAGACTGGACGTATTGAACTAGCTACCGACTGCTGGAAGGCAAATGAACCCTCCATCTGGTGAGGATACACCACCTGCCCCCGAACCAAGAGACACATGCACATACCCACAGAGTTGAGATGTACACACACACACACACAACTGTGCACACCCAGCTGCACATGCACACGCAGGCACATCCATACTCATGCCTAAACAGAAGCATCTTCTCATCTCACTCACGAAAGCTTATGCCCAAATAAATCTGTTAGTCTTTAAGGTGCCACCAGACTCCTTGTTATCTTCTCAGTTGTTACCAGTAACAGAACTTGTAACAGAACAAGGAACAATGGTCTCAAGTTGCAGTGGGGGAGGTCTAGGTTGGATATTAAGAAAAACTTTTTCCCTAGGAGAGTGGTGAAGCACTGGAATGGGTTACCTAGGGAGATGGTGGAATCTCCTTCCTTAGAGGTTTTTAAGGTCAGGCTTGACAAAGCCCTAGCTGGGATGATTTTGTTGGTCCTGCTTTGAGCAGGGGGTGGGACTAGATGACCTCCTGAGGTCTTTTCCAACCCTGATCTTCTATGATTCTATGATTAAGCTGCATATTATGGATTCAAGCATGGTCAACGGCAGCAAGGCGTTAGCTAGAGCCCAACTGGCTCAACTGGTTTGGCTTCGTGAGGCTCACGCTATGAAGCTGAAAATATCAGCATAGATGTTCAGGCTCGAGCTGGAGCCCAAGCTCTGAGACCCCCCCTCCCACCGGGTTTCAGAGCCCTGGCTCCAGCCCGAGTATCTAGACTGCTACCTTTAGCCCCATAGCACAAGCCCTGTGAGCCCAAGTCAGGTGACCCCGGCAAAGAGACTCCCTGCCCT